>NC_086444.1:1076316745-1076395914 GCF_028390025.1 Pseudophryne corroboree
AGGATTGTGCAGTTTCTGAGTAGCTCGAGACTTACTCCTAGCTAGCGATCACTTCAGACTGTTTAGTTCCTATTTTGACGTCACAAACACGCCCTGTGTTCGGCCAGCCATGCCCGCATTTTCCCAGGCACACCTGCATTTGTATCTGCCACGCATGCGTTTTTCAGCACACTCCCCAAAAACGGTCAGTTACCACCCAGAAACACCCACTTCCTGTCAATCACTCTGCGGCCAGCAGTGCGACTGAAAAGCGTCGCTAGACCTTGTGTGAAACTGCATCAGCTTCTGTGAAAGTACATAGCGCGTACGCAGTGCGCACCATACGCATGCGCAGAAGTGCCGATTTTTAGCCTGATCGCTGCGCAGCGAATAACGGCAGCTAGCGATCAACTCGGAATGGGGGCCATTGTTTTTAGGCCAAAAGGTTGCACTGAGGTAGATGGATGACTTTGCTAAGCGACACAAGTGTGCGGCACAAACACGTGGCCTATCTAGGAGTTGCACTGCAGTGTCAGACAGGATGGCAGATTTAAAAAATAGGCCCCGGAGAGCACATAATGCAAAAAAGAAAAAGAGGTGCAATGAGGTAGCTGGATGACTTTGCTAAGCGACCCAAGTGGGCGGCACAAACACCTGGCCCATCTAGGAGTGGCACTGCGGTGGCAGACAGGATGGCACTTTTAAAAACTAGGCCCCAAAGAGCACATAATGCAAAGCAGATAAAGAGGTGCAATGAGGTCGCTGGATGACTAAGCTAAGCGACACAAGTGTGCGGCACAAACACCTGGCCCATCTATGAGTGGCACTGCAGTGATAGACAGGATGGGATTTTTAAAAACTAGGTTCCAAACAGCACATAATGCAAAGAAAAAAAGAGGTGCACAATGGAATTGTCCTTGGGCCCTCCCACCCTCCCTTATGTTCTATAAACAGGACATTCACACGTTAACAAACCAATCATTTCAGCGACAGGGTCTGCCACACGACTGTGCCTGAAATGACTGGTTTGTTTGGGCCACCACAAAAAAAGAAGCAATTAATCCCCCCACCAAAAAAGAAGCAATTCATCTGTCCTTGCACAAACTGGCTCTACAGAGGCAAGATGTCGTCCTCATCCTCCGATTACTCACCCCTTTCAGCATGTACATCCTACTCCTCACAGAGTATTAATTCGTTCCCACTGGAATCCACTATCACAGGTCCCTGTGTATTTTCTGGAGGTAATTGCTGGTAAAGGTCTTCCTGGAGGAATTTATAATTCATTTTGATGAACATCGGTTTCTCCACATTTTCTGGAAATAACCTCCTACGCCGATCGCTGACAAGGTTACCGGCAACTTAGGTAAAATAAAGCCAGTTTGTGCAAGGGCCTCCAAATTGCCTCTTTTTCCTGCCAGTATACATACGGACTGTCTGACTTGTCTCCTTGGATGCTGTCACCCATATAATCCTCCACCATTCTTTCAATGGTGACAGCATCAAATGCAGTGACAGTAGACATTTCAGTAATTGTTGTCAGCTTCTTCAGTCTGGACCAGATGTCAGCACTTGCTCCTGACTGCCCTGCATCACCGCCAGCGGGTGGGCTAAGGAATTTTATCCTTTTCCTCGCAGCCCCAGTTGTGGGAGAAAATGAAAGAGGAGCTGTTAATGGGTCACGTTCCGCTTGAGTTGACAACTGTCTCACCAGCAGGTCTTTGAACCTTTGCACACTTGTGTCTGCTGGAAAGAGAGATACAACGTAGGCTTTAAACCTAGGATCGAGCACGGTAGCCAAAATGTACAGATGTAGCCACCTTTATCTTGGCCAATTCTCTGTCTAGACGGATGTTTAGTCACGCTAAGGCAATAGCTGAGTTTAATCACAGGCAGGCGTGTTGAGGCAGTTCTAGATACTCAGCATGCATTACACATCTCCACCACTGGGTGGCTAATGCTCCACTAATCCAGTACTTTCGATCGTACAGTATATCGGTGGATTGATCTACAGCTCTGGCAATTGGTCAGTGACGACTGTAATGTTAATACTGTAGGCGTAATGGGAGGCGGTGGAAAATGATGGTGACCTACTGTAGAGTACTGTATGTGTATGGAGATGCAACTAATTGTGTAAAAGGAAGAATGTACAGTACAATGTATAAACACTGTGCTTTTAAAATACATGTACAGTACATGAGCGTTTGAGTTCCCTAAGGCATAATGGGAATGGTGGGCTAGCGGGAGGCGGTGGAAAATACCGTGCTTTACAAATGCGAGCGTCCGAGTCCCCTAAGGCATAAACCAACACCAATGGGGAGGGGGCCGGGCGCTGTTTGCTGTACTTTTACACATGAAATTGGCAATCTCTCATCAGGCGTCGTGGGCTATCGATGAAGGCTCCCACCTCCCATGCTGGGGGTCCAGGGTTCTGATGTGCCTTCTTTCTTTTTTTTTTTTTTCTTGTAATAATATACTGTATTATTTTATTTTCATTGTAAGACAGTCAATGAAAGGGTGCACACAAGTTTCACATAAATCAGAGTAGATCTGCAGGAGTGATTCTTTACGCTAAATGCAACTACACAGCGGCAATGAGTAGAAATGAGTGTATTCTGACGCAACTAACTGAGCAAAACAGTACTGTAGATCTTCGGCGTTTGTGTATTGCACAGGACCTGAACTCCCTCCCTGTCTACTGCATGATCTGTGCAGGCTCCCAAGGGGGAAGGGCGATGGGGATAGGGGGAGACGATGGAAAATACCGTGCCTTTGAAATGTTGAAATGTAATTATATGAGCGTCCGAGTCCCCTACGGCATAAACCAACACCAATGGGAAGGAAGTGCCAACCTTTTTTTTTTATGTGTTCCCGTGACATTCACTTTAATATTTTTTTTTCTCTCTAATACATCCAATGGAAGGATGCACACAAGTTTCACATAAATCAGAGTAGATTTGCAGGAGCGATTCTTTACGCTAAATACCACTACACAGCGGTAATGAGTAGAAATGAGTGTATTCTGAGTGAGTAAAACAGTACTGTAGATCTTCGGCGTTTGTGTATTGCACAGGACCTGAATTCCCTCCCTGTCCACTGCATGATCTGTGCAGGCTCCCAGGGGGAAGGGCGATGGGCTAGCAGGAGGCGGTGGAAAATACCATGCTTTACAAATGCGAGCGTCCGAGTCCCCTAAGGCATAAACCAACACCAATTGGAAGTGGGCCGGGCGCTGTTTGCTGTACTTTTACACATGAAATTGACAATCTCTTATGAGGCGTCGTGGGCTAGCGTTGAAAGCTCCCACCTCCCACGCTGGGGGTCCTGGGTTCGAGACCTGATGTGCCTTCTTTTTTTTTCTTTTTTTATTGTAATAATATACTGTATTATTTTATTTTCATTGTAAGACAGTCAATGGAAGGGTGCACACAAGTTTCACATAAATCAGAGTAGATCTGCAGGAGCGATTCTTTACGCTAAATGTAACTACACAGAGGCAATGAGTAGAAATGAGTGTATTCTGACGCAACTAACTGAGCAAAACAGTACTGTAGATCTTCGGCGTTTGTGTATTGCACAGGACCTGAATTCCCTCCCTGTCTACTGCATGATCTGTGCAGGCTCCCAGGGGGGAAGGGCAATGGGGATAGGGGGAGACGATGGAAAATACCGTGCCTTTGAAATTTAATTATATGAGCGTCCGAGTCCCCTACGGCATAAACCAACACCAATGGGAAGGAAGTGCCAACCTTTTTTTTTATGTGTTCCCGTGACATTCACTTTAATATTTTTTTTTCTCTCTAATACATCCAATGGAAGGATGCACACAAGTTTCACATAAATCAGAGTAGATCTGCAGGAGCGATTCTTTACGCTAAATGCATCTACACAGCGGTAATGAGTAGAAATGAGTGTATTCTGAGTGAGCAAAACAATACTGTAGATCTTCGGTGTTTGTGTATTGCACAGGACCTGAATTCCCTCCCTGTCCACTGCATGATCTGTGCAGGCTCCCAGGGGGGACGGGCGATGGGCTAGCAGGAGGCGGTGGAAAATACCGTGCTTTACAAATGCGAGCGTCCGAGTCCCCTAAGGCATAAACCAACACCAATGGGGAGGGGGCCGGACGCTGTTTGCTGTACTTTTACACATGACATTGGGAATCTCTCATGAGGCGTCGTGGGCTAGTGATGAAGGCTTCCACCTCCCACGCTGGGGGTCCAGGGTTCGAGACCTGATGTGCCTTCTTTTTTTTTCTTTTTTTTTATTGTAATAATATACTGTATTATTTTATTTTCATTGTAAGACAGTCAATGGAAGGGTGCACACAAGTTTCACATAAATCAGAGTAGATCTGCAGGAGCGATTATTTATGCTAAATGCAACTACACAGCGGCAATGAGTAGAAATGAGTGTATTCTGACGCAACTAACTGAGCAAAACAGTACTGTAGACCTTCGGTATTTGTGTATTGCATAGGACCTGTGCAGGCTCCCAGGAGGGAAGGGCGTAGGGCAAGACAATGGAAAATACCGTGGTCAAAGAAAGGGCATATTCAAAACTAAGGGAAACTGTCAGACAGTAACAACGTTGAATGCCTGGAACGCACGACGTCTGAGACGCACGACGTCTGAGACGCTCATTGCGCATAAGGACGGTGTCATGGCTGCTGTAAGGGACCGTCCTTATGCGCTCGGAGAGCTCCGTCTCCTCGTTCGCTGGCGGGACAGAACTCTCGCCAGCAACGAGGAGAAGGTGAGGGCTTATAGGAGGGCCAGCAGGGAGATTCTCCGGACATACAACCGGAGGAGAACAGTGAGGTCACTGCAGAGGAGGTGGAGTGACCTCGTCCGGAGGACTCCAAGGCGCCTGCAGGCCATAAGGGATTGTAAGTACAGTACATTACTGTAGATTACTGTACTTTAAGTTACTGTAGTTACAGGTACAGTACATTATAGCACGGGCTGCTGTAGCAGCAGGTATCCGGTCTATACAGCACTGTATCTGTGGTAAACAAATGGTTAAACAAGGCCCAAACATTAACCAGGGTCAAAAGGTCAATTTGATTTTTTTTACACTTTTCCAATTTTTTTTACATTTACTATCCATGTAAAAAAAGCATGCTTTGTGATTGGTGTAAGGATGAATGCGCCTATAATGGCACCAATCACAGAGCATACTTTCAGCGGGAAGAATTCCCTTTGTTTGAATCTGAATAAAAGAGCGTCTCAGTCACTGCCCGCTACCCACTTGGCAAAGCTGTTTCCTCGTAATCAGACTTGCTGTGTGGATCGTCTCCGACCTTTGAGAAATCTCCTGATAATTTGCTCTCTGTTTCTGCAGTTGAAAACTTCTGCTAGCCTCACGTGTTCCAGCTCATTGACTCAGTTTCTTCATATAGTATTTGATCGGTAATTCTTTCATTTACTGTTTACAATTATTTATATACTTACATGAATATCCTTACTGTAATGTCCCTGTGTATTTTAGCTAGGGGATTGTGACGCTCCTTCAGCATTTCCCCTTGGCCTGCAAAACATATGCCATCTCTCACTCCATATCCGAGCGCTGCCACGTGCTGGGGGTTCACGGTCGGCGGCCATTTTGTCATGTTGCTATGCGATCGAGCTCGGTGTAACGTAATGTGCATAGACCTCGCTTATCCCTGTGTATTTTAGCTAGGGGATTGTGACGCTCCTTCAGCATTGCCCCTTGGCCTGTAAAACGTATGCCATCTCTCACTCCATATCCGAGCGCTGCCACGTGCTGGGGGTTCACGGTCGGCGGCCATTTTGTCAGGTTGCTATGCGATCGAGCTCGGTGTAACATAATGTGCATAGACCTCGCTTATCCCTGTGTATTTTAGCTAGGGGATTGTGACACTCCTTCAGCATTGCCCCTTGGCCTGTAAAACGTATGCCATCTCTCACTCCATATCTGAGCGCTGCCACGTGCTGGGGGTTCACGGTCGGCGGCCATTTTTAATGTGCATAGAACTCGCTTATCCCCATAGGCCCCTGTGTTTTTTAACTACCATATTGAGATGCACATTTCTAGGCCTACAGTATTTAATATACAGTAAGCAGCATTGTTGTTAGGCAATAATTGAAGAATTTACATACAGTACTGACATGTACTGTATGTAATGCTTGTACATCATGTCAGTCGCCCCTTATGCTGTACACTACTGTAAGTCTCACAGGGCCCATGCACTTCCAAGGAGGGTTATTTACTGTATCTGTTTTATACAGGAAACTAATTGCAGTCCATAACACTGATGTGGTATTTTCAGTACTGTACAGTATACAGTACTAAAATTTGAACATCAGGTACTATATAGTAAACATGTACAGTATTAACTTTTATCATAAAACTCTTACAAATTTTCAGATGTGTAAATTTTAGACTACAGTATTCACAAATGTTTTTTCTCCATACAGGAATTACAGTTGGACAACATGCCAGTAACTATCAACAAAACTATGAGCAAGATAATCGCCAACATGAAAAAAGAAAATAAAACCATCAAAGAGATCCATGCATGGCTCAAGGAAAGTGGCATTATAGTCACTTTAGAAACGGTGCGCTATCATGCTTTCGAGAGAACAACGCCCAGATTTGTATTTCCTACAAAATGCACATGGTACATACTGTTCAGTACTGAAATGTTTAAATGACTTGCTGTATACAATAGACAATGTTTTGAAGAAAAAAACAAAAAACTTCAACTAACTGTGATTGTGCTGTTCATTAATTCATATTTTTCATACTGTATTGTACTGTAGAAGAGTGCAACAAATTGTGGAGGAACTAACTCGTGAGGATGATGAGCGTACTGCTTTGCAAATAAAACAAATTCTCCATTCCAAGTATGACCTGGACATATCGGCCACCAGCGTCAGAAGGAGGCAACGGAAAATGGGATGGACCTTTGGCGCAACAAGGTAAAATACTGAAAGCAGTATAAACTATACAGTAAATGCACACTTATTCACTGTTAATAATCCCTTGATAAGTGATATAACAATGCCATAAATCATTTTACAGAGGGTGTACTTTATACTATATACAGTATGTGTGTGTGTGTATGTATATATATATATATATATATATATATATATATATAAAATCTATCCCAAAAGACCTACTTTATAGGCACTCAGAGACAGCAATGAAGCATTGCCGGCTTATTGTGATGATTACATACTGTATACTGTGTTTGTGTGTGTGTGTGTGTGTGTGTGTGTGTGTGTGTGTGTGTGTGTATATACAGTATATATATATATATATATATATATATATTGATATATATAAATTACTCTGTATATACTGTAATGTATGTACAGTTTAATGTATAGAGTAGGTATATAATACCGTATACTGCACATACAGTCTACTGTATATACAGTAATCTCTTTCATTACTGTATCTGATTCATTATTTTTGGCTCTTCACAGGATATCTCCCATGATAAGAGATGTGAATAAAGAAAAGAGAGTGGAACAGGCACGGCGATGGATTGAGAGTGGTGAAACATTTCATGATGTCATTTTCACACATGAATCGTCTGTTGCCCTTGAGCGGTTCTCCGGAATGTCATTCCGGAAACGTAACCATATCTCATTAAAACCACGCCCAAAGCATCCATTGAAAGTCCATGTATGGGGAGGCATAACACGATTAGGAGCTGGTCCCCTATTATTTTTTGAAGGTACAGTACTATACTTTATTCTGTGCCTGTGTTCTGTAAAAATACATGCTGTACTGTAGAGTACATGTAACTGCACAATAAAATGAGTTGCTTATTAATGAACAACATTTTTTTATTTCTATAGGGATCATGGATAAGAAATTTTTCAAAGAAACAATAGTAGAGGGATGTATGGTGCCATTTGTGAATAAATATTACCCAACTCACCATAGGATATTCCAAGACAATGATCCTAAACACTCCGCCTCAGCCAAATTTATGGAAGAGAAAGGTCTGAATTGGGAACGCACACCACCAGAGTGAGTATTCTTTCAACAGTGTGCAAGTAAAATTTTGGATAGCAATCTAGTACTGTAAATGTATTTTTTTGGTTTAATAAACAGTACAATACCGTATGCTTAATTTTCTCTATTTAATTTCATTAATTGACTAACTTTTTTTCTATACTCTTTTTTTTTTTATAGATCACCAGACATGAATCCAATTGACTTAGTGTGGGCTCAATTGAAGAGGTACATTAGGAGTGTTGCGAAGCCAACAACAAAACAGCAGCTGTTGGATGGGATAAAGAAATTTTGGCTGGAAGTACTTACATCTGAACATTGTAATAATTATATAAATCACCTGTATAAAGTATTACCTGTTATGGTCAAGCCACAAATATGTAGTTCTGTACTGTATTTTCTGTTTAAAATTTAAAATTGGTGCATTATTAAAAATGTTTATAAAATTGCCTTTGTCTGATTATTGCATAAACTAATGTAGAATATTATACAGTAGTAATGTTATTGATATGTATGAACAATTATTTTCTGTTTTATAAGTCCTGAATAAGAATACTGTACATTTTGATCAGTACAGTACATGCAATCGGATGTTGTAATAAATACTTTTTTTTACATTAATATTGATGCTTTTCCAATTAATATTCCATTATACAGTATGGTACGGTACAGTACATGGGGGTAACTGTACAGTATGATGTGCCGTTATGGGGGAGAAATACTGTATCCACTAAATGTACAGTAAAATGTTTTTTTTCTTATTACAAACACACAAATGCATCCCAGATGGAAATCTGCTATACACAGCAGACAGCTTATGGTGACAGAACTTACCTACTGTATCCCCACCCATAGTCGTGGTATATTTTAGATTGCCTAATGAGACACTCCTGCAGCATTGCCAATGATTCATGGAAAACCTGTGTGCAAACAGTATCTCTATTGAATGCAAAGTACAGTAAGAGTACAGTATACAGTATTATCAGAGCCATACCTGACCAACATGATGCCCTAGGATAGATTTTGGCTGATGCCCTCTTGCACAGATGCTAGTTCCGCCTCTAACCCTGCACCCCTTTCCCAGCATCATCACCCATTTTGGCGCTCCTACCCCCTATAATTTAAATAGGAACAATGTGCACATTTAGTGCCAGCCCAAAACAGTGCATGTTCTTGCTGGGAAGGGGCATGGTAACACAATAATACCCCAAGATGAAATGACACAACACAGTACTGCAACTTTATTCACATTATATCATGCAGTAGTGTCTCTTATTCTCGTTACATCATATGATAGTACCACATTACTCCTAACAGTATTGCCCCTTATTCACATTTTACCCCACCACATTGATCTTTATTTACATTAGACCACAGGTTCTCAAACTCAGTCCTCAGGACCCCACACAGTGCATGTTTTGCAGGTCTCACAGAATCACAAGTGAAATAATTAGCTCCACCTACTGTATGAACCTTTTAAAATGTGTCAGTGAGTAATTAACACACCTGTGCACTTGCTGGTTTACCTGCAAAACATGCACTGTGTGGGGTCCTGAGGACCGAGTTTGAGAACCACTGCATTAGACCATGCAGTAGTGCCCTTTCCGTATGTTACGCCAGAAAATATTGTAGTACACCTTATACACATAATGCTGCACATTAGTAATGCATTTCATATTTAAATTTTCAGATTTCATTTCATAGAGCCGCAGTCACACACAGAATATAGGCATGTACTGTAGCATCTCATTTTATTCAGCAGAAGCTGATTATTCCCGTTTGGCTAGTTTGCCGCCTCTGTATATTACAATAGAAAAAAATAATAGTGTCAGTGAAAAAAACACCTCATGACAGATACTGTACACAAGCTCATGTCTAAATATACTGTAAGCAGTGATATTAAGCCTTAATGGCTAGGGGACTTGGCCGCTGACTTACTGTACTGTACCACATCCCTGACTTTCATGAACCACACTGTTGCTTAAGCTCCTTGTTTTGGGTCTGTATACCGTACATTAAACAGCATTTATTATTTGATCATTCTACGGGACCTCATTGCCTCTGTGTACTGTTATTTTAGCGAGGGGATTGTGACGCTCCTTCAGCATTGCCCCGTAGCCTTCAAGACTTCTGCTATCTCTCACTCGATCTCCGAGCGCTGCCTGCCACGTGGTGGGGGTTCAGGGGTGACGGCCATTTTGACAGTGTGCTATGCGATCGAGTCCGGTGTACCGTAATGTACATACAGTAGACCTCGCTTATCGCCCCTGTGTATTTTAGCGAGGGGATTGTGACACTCCTTCAGCATTGCCCCGTAGACTTCAAGACTTCTGCTATCTCTCACTCGATCTCCGAGCGCTGCCTGCCACGTGGTGGGGGTTCAGGGGCGGCGGCCATTTTGACAGTGTGCTATGCGATTGAGTCCGGTGTACCGTAATGTGCATAGACATCGCTTATCCCTATCGCCCCTATGTATTTTAGCGAGGGGTTTGTGACGCTCCTTCAGCATTGCTCCGTAGCCTTTGACGCCCTTGTGTGTTAGCGAGGGGATTGTGACGCACCTTCAGCACTGCCCCGCTGTCCGCAAAATCTATGTCGTCACTCGCTCCATAGCTGAGGGCCTCAATGGGCCAAGGAGTCACAGACGGTAGCCATTTCGATTGAGTCTGCCATCTACAGAATTGTATGTGTACCGTATGGTGCATAGAACCTTAACAGTACATCCGCTCCTGCAGCTTTGCCCTGGTTTATGTGAATAAAAAAAATTATAAAGTGTCTGGAAAAAACTAACATGCATTCGTACTGTACAGTACTTTAGGAATCGAACACGGGACTCTGAGTATAGGAAGCGGAACACTTCACCACTTCGCCACAGACAGATGAATAAATCCATTAGTTTTGATTAAGCCATAGTGGCTACGGGATTAGTATGCTAACATACTGTACAATATTCCTAATATCATTAGGCAATAATGAACTTCTAACATGTCCATTTGCGTCAGTGTACACTACTGGGTTTATTTTGCTTTGTCTGCGGGATTCAGCGTAACGAGACGCACTAGTAAAGTAGTCCTTACTATACAGTATACAGTATTTCAGTATTGTATTTTACGGGATCCCACACGCATGCGCAGTGGTGATTGTAAAAAGCGACATCTGGTGGATGATCGCAGGTATTACACATAAAGGTAATGCAAAACGCCAAACGTCTGTCTCCGTGCGATTAGATAGCCTCTCTGTGACTAGGCGCGCCTCCCTACGCCCCAGTACGCTGCGTATGCTCGATCGGGACAAACGCCTCAGCCACTCAAGACAAAGGTGGCTACATCTGTAGTGCTCTGCTTTCACCAGATTGACCACCCTTGAATCCTGGCAAAGCAAATGAAGGGCTCCATCCACAAGTCCCACATACTTAGCGGAATCGCTCCGTCTTAACTCCTCCTTCCATTTATCCAGCTGCTTACGCAAAAGCCTGATGAGGGGAATGACCTGACTCAAGCTGGAAGTGTCTGAACTGACTTCACGTGTGGCAAGTTCGAAGCGTTGGAGAACCTTGCACAAGACGGAAATCATTCTCCACTGCGCTTGAGTCAGGTGCATTCCCCCTCCTTTGCCTATATCATAGGTGTATGTATAGGATTGAATGGCCTTTTGCTGCTCCTCCATCCTCTGAAGCATATAGAGTGTTGAATTCCACCTCTTTACCACCTCTTGCTTCAGGTGATTGCAGGGCAGGTTCAGGAGTGTTTTCTGGCAGTTATGTGGCAGTCTTCGGCATGCAGTGGCTGAATGTTGAAAGTGGTCCGCAATTTTTCGGGCCACCGACAGCATCTCCTGCATGCCCCTGTCATTTCTCAAAAAGTTCTGCACCGCCAAATTAATTGTATGCGCAAAACATGGGACGTGCTGGAGTTTGCCCACATGTAATGCACGCACAGTGTTGGTGGCATTGTCCGATATCACAAATCCCCAGGAGAGTCTAAATGGGGTAAGCCATAGTGCGATGATGTCCCTCAGTTTCTGTAAGAGGTTGTCAGTGGTGTGCTTCTTACGGAAACCGGTGATCCACTGCGCAGCCTGCCTAGGAACAAGCTTGCGTTTGTGAGATGCTGCTACTGGATCCACTACTGTTGTTGCTGCGCAGTGGCGTAACTACTGCCCCCGCAGCCCTCGCGGTGGCTTGGGGGCGAGGGGCTGCGGGGGCGCCACTGATTTACAGCAGACTGACATGCGGACGAGCGTCCGCATGTCAGGCTGCGGTCTCCTTCCCTCCGCCGCTTGTTGGAGGGACACGGAGGGCACAGCGCGCCTCCCTGTGTCCCTCCTGCATCATCTCCGGCGGCCGCGGGTCTAATAGGGGGAAGTGCCGTCCGTGAGCCAATTAGAGCTCACGGACGGCACTTCCCCCTATTAGACCCGCGGCCGCCAGAGATGATGCAGCAGGAGGGACACAGGAGAGGCGAGCTGTGCCCTCCGTGTCCCTCCAAAAAGCAGCAGCGGCGCGGGGGGGGGGGATATCTGGCACTGGGGCATATATGGCACTGGGGGGGGAATATCTGGCACTGGGGGCATATATGGCACTGGGGGGGAATATCTGGCACTGGGGGCATATATGGCACTGGGGGGGAATATCTGGCACTGGGGGAATATCTGGCACTGGGGGGGAATATATGGCACTGGGGGGGTATATGTGTACCTGGCACATGGGGGGGGCTATATTTGGCACTGGGGCATGTGAGTACCTGGCACCGTGGGGGAATATCTGGCACTGGGGACATATGTGGCACTGGGAGCACAGCCCTAGCAACAAGGACTACCTCCTAGCAACGAGCATGACACCCAGTTCATGAAACACCTGGTAACGAGCATGACACCCAGTGCATGAAACACCTGGCAACGAGCATGACACCCAGTGCATGAAACCCCTGGCAACGAGCATGACACCCTGAGCATGAAAACCCCTGGCACCGTGCATGGAACCAAGAGCATGAAACCCCTGGCAACGAGCATGACACCCAGTGCATGAAACCCCTGACAACGAGCAGGTAATTGAAAAGTAATTAGAAGCCTTACTGTAGGACTTAATGTGTAATGGGCATTACGGTGTGTGGCATAATGTATCACGGACATTGCGGTGTGTGTCATAATGTGTCACATGCATTACGGTGTATGGTATACTATATCGCGGGCATTGTGATATGTGGTATAATGTCTCAGGGTCATTGCAGTGTGTGGCATAATGTATCACGGACATTGCGGTGTGTGTCATAATGTGTCAGGCATTACGGTGTGTGGTATACTATATCACGGGCATTGTGGTATGTGGTATAATGTCTCAGGGTCATTGCAGTGTGGCATAATACATAACTGGCATTGCGGTGTGTGGCATAGGGTATAACGGGCAGGGCATTGCGGTATGTGTCACAGGCATTACGGTGTATGGTATACTATATCACGGGCATTGTGGTATAATGTCTCAAGGTCATTGCAGTGTGTGGCATAATGTGTCACAGGCATTGTATGTGCTATAATGTATCGGGCATTGCAGTGTGTGGCATAATGTATCACGGACATTGCGGTGTGTGTCATAATGTGTCACAGACATTGTATGTGCTATAATGTATCAGGGGCATTGCAGTGTGTAGCATAATGTATAACGGGCATTGCGATTCCTGTCATAATGTGTCACAGGCATTACGGTGTGTGGCATAATGTGTCACAGGCATTACGGTGTGTGGCATAATGTGTCGGGGGCATTACAGTGTGTGCATATTGTGTCATGTGCATTATTGTGTGCGGCATAATGTCTAAGGGCCATTGCAGTATGTGGCATAATGTATACTGGGCATTACTATAAGGAGGAAAAATGACAAATAATGTAAGGGGCATGAATCAGGATTATTTTTCTTTCCTGTGGTGGCCAACGTATGGGCGTGCAGGTTGCAAAACTGGGGTATAAGGTAGTCTTTTCCTGCAATGCCACGCCCCTTTATGCGAAACCACGCCCATTCCAACAAAACCACACCCCTTTTTTGACGCGCGCGCCTTTGGCGCGCGCATATTTATCCCTTTCTTGCTCCCAATTATGGAGCATGAGGGGGGGGGGGCGCCGAAGAATTTTTTGGCTTGGGGGAGAAAAATTTCTAGTTACGCCACTGTTGCTGCGGGAGGCAATACATCTACCCAGTGGGCTGTCACAGTCATGTAGTCCTTAGTTTGCCCTGCTCCACTTGTCCACTTGTCCACATGTCCATGGTTAAGTGGACACTGGGTACATCTGCATTTTTCAGGACACTGAGGACACTTTTCTTAACGTCCCTGTACAGTCCGGGAATCGCTTTCCTAGTGAAGTGGAATTTAGATGGGATTTGGTACCGGGGACACACTACCTCCATCAATTGTCTAAATCCCACAGCATCAATGGCGGATACCGGATGCACATCTAACACCAACATAGCTGTCAAGGCCTCAGTTATACGCTTTGCAACAGGATGACTGCTGTCATATTTCATCTTCCTCGCAAAGGACTGTTGGACAGTCAATTGCTTAGTTGAAGTAGTACAAGTGGTCTTCTGACTTCTACTCTGGGATAACAATCGATTCCCAGCAGCAGCAACAGCAGCGGAAGCAGCAGCAGCAGTAGGCATACCACTCAAGGATCCTCCGGAGGAATCACAGTTAAGAGAGGACTCATCAGTCATGCCAGTGACATGGCCTGCAGGACTACTGACGTTCCTGACTGAGGAGGAAATTGACGTTGAGGGGGTTGGTGGTGTGGCTTGTAGAAGCTTGGGTACAAGAGGAAGAAGGGATTTAGGTGTCAGTGGACTGCTTACGCTCTTACCCAAAGTTTCACAACTTGACACTGACTTCTGATGAATGCGCTGCAGGTGACGTATAATGGAGGATGTTCCTAGGTGGTTAACATCCTTACCCCTACTTATTACAGATTGACAAAGGCAACACACGGCTTGACACCTGCTGTCCGGATTTGTGGAGAAATAATTCCACACTGAAGAGGTGGCTTTTTTGGTATTTTAAACAGGCATGACAATGGGCTTATCCCATGGACAACAACTGTCTCCCCCGATTCCTGATTTAAATAAACCACATCACCATCAGGATCCTCATCGTCAACTTCCTCCTCAGCGCCAGCACCACCCATATCCTCATCCTGGTGTACTTCAACAGTGACATCATCAATTTGAATATCAGAAACTGGACTGTGGGTGCTCCTTCCAGCACTTGCAGAGGGCGTGCAAATGGTGTTAGGAGCCACCTCTTCCCGTCCAGTGTTGGGAAGGTCAGGCATTGCAACCTTGAACACACTTGGACTCTCCTTGGGGATTTGTGATACCATCTTAGAACGCACAGTTCTTTGCTGTGCTTTTGCCAGCTTAACTCTTTATAATTTTTCTAGCGGGAGGATGAGGGCTTCCATCATCATGTGAAGCTGAACCACTAGTCATGAACATAGTCCAGGGCCTTAGCCATTCCTTGCCACTCTGTGTCGTAAATGGCATATTGGCAAGTTTACGTTTCTCCTCAGACCATTTAAATTATTTTTTTTGGCTCATTTTACTGAACTTCAGCTTTTTGGATTTTACATGCCCTCCTCTATTACATTGGGCATCAGCCTTGGCAGGCAACTTTGATGGCATTTCATCATCTATGTCATGACTAATGGCAGCAGCTTCAGCACTAGGAGGAAGTGGTTCTTGATCTTTCCCTATTTTATCTTTCTAATTTTTGTTCTCCATTATTTTTCTGAAGTTATATAACAATATGTGGCACAGGAGAGCGTACCTCTACACCACACAGGGCAAACCCAGTAAAAATTTGGATTAAATATTAATAACCCCTTTATTTGGAGTAAATAATATACAGCATAGTACAGCACCACTGGACTCATACGGAAGTACCACTGGACTTAAACAGCAGTATCACTGGACTTATACGGAAGTACCACTGGACTTTTACGGCAGTATCACTGGACTTATATGGCAGAACCACTGGACTTATACGCCAGCATCACTGGACTTATTCGGCAGTATCACTGGACTTATACGGCAGTACCACTAGACTTATACAGCAGTACCACTGGACTGGACTTATACGGCAGTACCACTAGACTTACACGGCTGTACCTCTGGACTTATATGGCAGTATCGCTGTACTTATACGGCAGTACCACTGGACTTATATGGCAGTACCACCGGACTTATATGGCAGTACCACTGGACTTATACGGCAGTATCACTGGACTTACATGGCAGTACCACTGGACTGATAAGGCAGTACCACTGGACTTATACTGCAGTATCACTGGACTTATACTGCAGTATCACTGGACTTATACGGCAGGATCACTGGACCTATACGGCAGTATCACTGGACTTATACGACAGTACCACTGGACTTATACAACAGTACCACTGCACTTATACAACAGTATCACTGGACTTATACAGCAGTATCACTGGACTTATACGGCAGTACCGCTAGACTTATACGGCAGTATCACTGGACTTATAAGGCAGTACTGCTGGACTTATACAGCAGTACCGATGGACTTATACAGCAGTACCACTGGATTTTTTCTGCAGTATCACTGGACTTATACGGCAGTATCACTGGACTTATACAACAGTATCTCTGGACTTATACGGCAGTACCACTGGACTTATATAACAGTATCACTGGACTTATACGACAGCACCACTGGACTTATACGGCAGTACCACTGGACTTATATGGCAGTATCACTGGACTTATATGGCAGTACCACTGGACTTATAAGGCAGTACCACTGGACTGGACTTATACGGCAGTACCAATGGACTTATACAGCAGTACCACTGGACTTATACGGCAGCATCACTGGACTTATATGGCAGTACCACTGGACTTATACGGCAGCATCACTGGACTTATATGGCAGTACCACTGGACTTATATGGCAGTACCACTGGACTGAACTTATACGCCAGTACCACTGGACTTATAAGGCAGTACCACTGAACTTATATGGCAGTATCACTGGACTTATATGTCAGTACCACTGGACTTATACGGCAGTACCACTGGACTTAACTTATACGGAAGAACCACTGGACTTATACGGCAGTACCACAGGACTGGACTTATACAGCAGTACTCCTGGACTTATACGGCAGCAGTACTGGACTTTTGGCAGCACAGGACACCACCACTGCACTGGACTTATACAGCAGCAGCACTGGCCTTATGGCAGCACAGAACACCACCACAGGACTTATGGCAGCACATGACACAACCACTGCACTGATGCAGCACAACACAGCACCACTGCACTGGACTTATACAGCAGCAGCACTGGCCTTATGGCAGCACAGGACACCACCACTGGACTTATGGCAGCACAGCACACCACCACTGGACTGATGCAGCACAACACAGCACCACTGCACTGGACTTATACAGCAGCAGCACTGGACTTATGGCAGCGCAGGACACCACCACTGCACTGGACTTATAAAGCAGCAGCACTGGCCTTATGGCAGCACAGAACACTACCACAGGACTTATGGCAGCACATGAAACCACCACTAGACTGATGCAGCACAACACAGCACCACTGCACTGGACTTAACAGCAGCAGCACTGGCCTTATGGCAGTACAGGACACTACCACTGGACTTATGGCATCACAGGACACCACCACTGGACTGATGCGCAACAACACAGCGCCACTGCACTGGACTTATACAGCAGTAGCACTGGACTTATGGCAGCACAGGACACCACCACTGGACTTATACAGCACAACACAGCACTACTGTACTGGACTTATACAGCAGCACTGGACATATGGCAGCACAGGACACACCACTGTGACTGGACTGATGCAGCACAAGACACCACCACTGGACTGATGCAGCACAAAACAGCACTGAAATGACACAGAAGAGCAGGTCGTCACACCACTTTCCCACACAGACAGACACTGAGGAGAGAGAAACGTCCTCTCGCTACACTCTCCAGGACTGGAGTAAAAATGGTGGCGATGCACCGCTCCTTATATGGAATCCAAAACCCGCGAGAATCCGACAGTGGGATGATGACATTTTGCCTCGTTCTGGTTTCCGAGTCTGGCGGGAAGTCCTGAGCCGAGCCGGGTTTGGGACGTGAAGTTCGGGGGGGTTCGGTTCTCAGGGAACCGAATCCGCTCATTTCTAAAAAAAAAAAAACAATCTGTCTAACATTTCTCTCAAAGCTCCGCACTTCATACTCAGAGCTATTGGGGAGTATATTAGTGAAAGAGGTCAGGCCTAGCATTTTTAGGGGTGTATACCAAGGGCAAAAGAAAAGGAATTCTTTAGTTTGCTCATAATGTACCAAAGACTAGTTCATATGTTACCCAGCATTATCCACTTAAAACCAAAGTAAAAATAATATTTATAGTGCCTTTCTCCAAAAGGACTCCAAGCACTTTACATTTGCAGGAAAGATACCATATTACAAAGGAAGTTGCCAACCTCATTCAGATGTCATGCTTTGTCTCACAAAGTTGGAGCCAGTTGCCCCGAACCGGGTTCTAGTCCAGCAGGGAGAAGGTGGCTTATGACTAGGCCACATCTGCAACCTTTGGGGAGGCATTCATTTTGCCAGCTGTTGGGATCCCGGGTGTCAGGCCACTGACGGCAGAATCCCGACACCCGGTGAAATACCATCGGTCAGAATTCCGACTGCTGATTCGAATCCCCACTCAGGTGGTGGTAATCGCCACCACCCTAAGGGGAATCTAACCCTTTGGTCCCGAGCCATGGCGAGTGCAGTGAGCCCGCGAGAGGACATGCTGTGCTCGCGACTGGTATTCCAGCTGTTGGGATCCAGCTGTTGGTCTCCTGACCGCCGGGACATCGTACGAATCCAACCTTTGTATGGACTATACTGCACGTAAACTTGATGGCCTGCAGGCTTCACAATCTCTTCCTATTACCACAATGAAATAACTTTGTACCATTGCTCATAGACAGAGAGATGTGGCAGCTGAATACAAAATGTATTAAATAAAATGTGATTCCTTCATAAAATAACCTCTCAGTGTCACAAATTCTGCTTACCCTATTGTTATGCCCAAGGGTTGGGTTCGGCTTGGGCAGGCATTTGTGGGTGGAGCTGAGGGGAGTGTGAATGAAGTGAGGAGGCTTTATCCAGATTCTTCTCATAGAAGTTGGAATTAGCAGGCAGGTAAATACTGCAGGTATTAGCTGAAGTGAAGAATCGCTGATGTTCTATCAGTGACTAGCCTGAAGGTGGGAATTAAAGAATAATAACTTTAATGTACAGAAACTCTAGATCACTGCATTAGAACCAGATAGATGACTGAACTGCAAGCAGTTGGTGACTGGACAGGAATCACATGGTGATGGAACTGGAAGCAGTTGGTGACTGGAATGGAACTGGAGTGCTGACCTGACTGAAACCGGAATGGTGATCTGAATGGACCCGGAATACAATAAAGACTGGAACGGAGCTGAAGTGCTGCCCGGGCTGGATTCGGAATGATGATACTTGCATAGTCTCTAGTAGTTGCATATGGTATTGCAGGAATTAACTTGATGTGGCTCAGCGCCTACGGACCCCTGCTTCAACCAGGAGCGATGTGTGGAAGCAGCGCACCTGGGCCTCTGCGCCAGCCAGGACAGGCACCATAGCGGTAAAAAAACAAATATAATACTCCAGAGCATGACACCTATCAAGCGTTGCTGATTCACATGTTTGCGCAAGTCACCTTTAGCTGCTGTCTGGTGCAGCTAGTATGCCGTCATCTTGCCTAGTGTCAGCTTACCCATTCCAGCCATACACAGCATTCCTATGCTCACATGATTCACGCAAGCAATCTAGATCTCCAGACTCTGATACCGTTACCTGAAATGTTTCCAGAACTCCAGCCTCTGATACGGGATCCGGCAGTCAGAATACCAACAACGGAATCCCGACACTGCTTGAAACATTGTAATACCGACATCTGCCAGAACTGCAGAGAGGTAAGCCATGGGGGGGGGGGGATTGTTAGGTTTAAGCTGCAGGGGGGTTGGTTGGGTAGACTGAAGGGAGGGAGGATTAGGGTAAGGCAACACCGGGGAGGGTTAGGGTTAGGCTGCAAAGGGGGGAGAGTTAGGGTTAGGCTGTGGGTAATGACAGTTAGGGTTTGGGAAGTTAGAGATTAGGGGTACCATACTTACCTAGTAGGTGTCAGGATCCTGAGCATTGGGATGATGCTGTCGGTATTCTGACTGTCATCATCCTAAACTCTGGTATCCCAATAAAAACCCCTCATCTGCATTGTTTACAGAGCACCTGCCTCTGATAAAGTTACCTGCATTGTTTGCTGAGCCCCAGCCTCTGATACATTTACCGGCATTGTTTCCTGAGCTCCAGCCTCTGATACAGTTAACTGCATTGTTTCCAGAGTTCCGACCTCTGATACAGTCACCTGCATTGTTTTCTGAGTCCCAGCCTCTGATACAGTTACCTGCATTGTTTCCTGAGCCCCAACCTCTGATACAGTTACCTGCATTGTTTCCTGAGCCCCAGCTTCTAATACAGTCACCTGCATTGTTTCCTGAGCCCCAGCCTCTTATACAGTTACCTGCATTGTTTCCTGAGCCCCAGCCTCTTATACAGTTACCTGCATTGTTTCCTGAGCCCCAGCCTCTGATACAGTTACATGCATTGTTTCCTGAGCCCCAGCCTCTGATACAGTTACCTGCATTGTTTCCTGAGCCCCAGCCTCTTAAACAGTTACCTGCATTGTTTCCAGAGCACCAGTCTCTGATACAGTTACTTGCATTGTTTCCAGAGTTCCAACCTCTGATACAGTTACCTGCATTGTTTCCTGAGCCCCAGCCTCTGATACAGTTGCATTCATTGTTTCCTGAGCCCTAGCCTCTGATAAAGTTACCTGCATTGTTTCCTGAGCTCCAGTCTCTGATACAGTTACCTGCATTGTTTGCTGAGCTCCAGCCTCTGATACAGTTACTTGCATTGTTTCCAGAGTTCCAACCTCTGATACAGTTACCTGCATTGTTTCCAGAGTTCCAACCTCTGATACAGTTACCTGCATTGTTTCTTGAGCCCCAGCTTCTGATACAGTTACCTACATTGTTTCCAGAGCTACAGTCTCTGATACAGTTACCTGCATTGTTTCCTGAGCCCCAGCCTCTGATAAAGTTACCTGCATTGTTTCCTGAGCCCCAGTCTCTGATACAGTTACCTGCATTGTTTCCTGAGCCCCAGCTTCTGATACAGTCACCTGCATTGTTTCCTGAGCCCCAGCCTCTGATACAGTAATCTGCATTGTTTCCAGAGCACCAGCCTCTTATACAGTTACCTGCATTGTTTCCAGAGCACCAGTCTCTGATACAGTTACTTGCATTGTTTCCAGAGTTCCAACCTCTGATACAGTTACCTGCATTGTTTCCTGAGCCCCAGCCTCTTATACAGTTACCTGCATTGTTTCCAGAGCACCAGTCTCTGATACAGTTACTTGCATTGTTTCCAGAGTTCCAACCTCTGATACAGTTACCTGCATTGTTTCCTGAGCCCCAGCCACTGATAGTTACCTGCATTGTTTCCTGAGCCCCAGCTTCTGATACAGTCACCTGCATTGTTTCCTGAGCCCCAGCCTCTGATGCAGTTACCTGCATTGTTTCCTGAGCCCCAGCCTCTGATACAGTTACCTGCATTGTTTCCTGAGCCCCAGCCTCTGATACAGATACCTGCATTGTTTCCTGAGCCCCAGCCTCTGATACAGTAATCTGCATTGTTTCCAGAGCACCAGCCTCTTATACAGTTACCTGCATTGTTTCCAGAGCACCAGTCTCTGATACAGTTACTTGCATTGTTTCCAGAGTTCCAACCTCTGATACAGTTACCTGCATTGTTTCCTGAGCCCCAGCCTCTTATACAGTTACCTGCATTGTTTCCAGAGCACCAGTCTCTGATACAGTTACTTGCATTGTTTCCAGAGTTCCAACCTCTGATACAGTTACCTGCATTGTTTCCTGAGCCCCAGCCACTGATACATGTACATTCATTGTTTCCTGAGCCCCAGCCTCTGATAAAGTTACCTGCATTGTTTCCTGAGCTCCAGTCTCTGATACAGTTACCTGCATTGTTTCCTGAGCTCCAGCCTCTGATACAGTTACCTGCATTGTTTCTAGAGTTCCAACCTATGATACAGTTACCTGCATTGTTTCCTGAGCCCAAACCTCTGATACAGTTACCTGCATTGTTTCCTGAGCCCCAGCTTCTGATACAGTCACCTGCATTGTTTCCTGAGCCCCAGCCTCTTATACAGTTACCTGCATTGTTTCCTGAGCCCCAGCTTCTGATACAGTCACCTGCATTGTTTCCTGAGCCCCTGCCTCTGATACAGTTACCTGCATTGTTTCCTCAACCCCAGCCTCTGATAGTTACCTGCATTGTTTCCTGAGCCCCAGCCTCTGATACAGTTACCTGCATTGTTTCCTGAGCCCCAGCTTCTGATACAGTCACCTGCATTGTTTCCTGAGCCCCAGCTTCTGATACAGTCACCTGCATTGTTTCCTGAGCCCCTGCCTCTGATACAGTTACCTGCATTGTTTCCTCAACCCCAGCCTCTGATAGTTACCTGCATTGTTTCCTGAGCCCCAGCTTCTGATACAGTCACCTGCATTGTTTCCTGAGCCCCAGCCTCTGATGCAGTTACCTGCATTGTTTCCTGAGCCCCAGCCTCTGATACAGTTACCTGCATTGTTTCCTGAGCCCCAGCCTCTGATACAGATACCTGCATTGTTTCATGAGCCCCAGCCTCTGATACAGTAATCTGCATTGTTTCCAGAGCACCAGCCTCTTATACAGTTACCTGCATTGTTTCCAGAGCACCAGTCTCTGATACAGTTACTTGCATTGTTTCCAGAGTTCCAACCTCTGATACAGTTACCTGCATTGTTTCCAGAGCCCCAGCCTCTTATACAGTTACCTGCATTGTTTCCAGAGCACCAGTCTCTGATACAGTTACTTGCATTGTTTCCAGAGTTCCAACCTCTGATACAGTTACCTGCATTGTTTCCTGAGCCCCAGCCACTGATACATGTACATTCATTGTTTCCTGAGCCCCAGCCTCTGATAAAGTTACCTGCATTGTTTCCTGAGCTCCAGTCTCTGATACAGTTACCTGCATTGTTTCCTGAGCTCCAGCCTCTGATACAGTTACCTGCATTGTTTCTAGAGTTCCAACCTATGATACAGTTACCTGCATTGTTTCCTGAGCCCCAACCTCTGATACAGTTACCTGCATTGTTTCCTGAGCCCCAGCTTCTGATACAGTCACCTGCATTGTTTCCTGAGCCCCAGCCTCTTATACAGTTGCCTGCATTGTTTCCTGAGCCCCAGCCTCTTATACAGTTACCTGCATTGTTTCCTGAGCCCCAGCCTCTGATACAGTTACATGCATTGTTTCCTGAGCCCCAGCCTCTGATACAGTTACCTGCATTGTTTCCTGAGCCCCAGCCTCTTAAACAGTTACCTGCATTGTTTCCAGAGCACCAGTCTCTGATACAGTTACTTGCATTGTTTCCAGAGTTCCAACCTCTGATACAGTTACCTGCATTGTTTCCTGAGCCCCAGCCTCTGATACAGTTGCATTCATTGTTTCCTGAGCCCCAGCCTCTGATAAAGTTACCTGCATTGTTTCCTGAGCTCCAGTCTCTGATACAGTTACCTGCATTGTTTCCTGAGCTCCAGCCTCTGATACAGTTACTTGCATTGTTTCCAGAGTTCCAACCTCTGATACAGTTACCTGCATTGTTTCCAGAGTTCCAACCTCTGATACAGTTACCTGCATTGTTTCTTGAGCCCCAGCTTCTGATACAGTTACCTACATTGTTTCCAGAGCTACAGTCTCTGATACAGTTACCTGCATTGTTTCCTGAGCCCCAGCCTCTGATAAAGTTACCTGCATTGTTTCCTGAGCCCCAGCCTCTGATACAGTTACCTGCATTGTTTCCTGAGCCCCAGCTTCTGATACAGTCACCTGCATTGTTTCCTGAGCCCCAGCTTCTGATACAGTCACCTGCATTGTTTCCTGAGCCCCTGCCTCTGATACAGTTACCTGTATTGTTTCCTCAACCCCAGCCTCTGATAGTTACCAGCATTGTTTCCTGAGCCCCAGCTTCTGATACAGTCACCTGCATTGTTTCCTGAGCCCCAGCCTCTGATGCAGTTACCTGCATTGTTTCCTGAGCCCCAGCCTCTGATACAGTTACCTGCATTGTTTCCTGAGCCCCAGCCTCTGATACAGATACCTGCATTGTTTCCTGAGCCCCAGCCTCTGATACAGTAATCTGCATTGTTTCCAGAGCACCAGCCTCTTATACAGTTACCTGCATTGTTTCCAGAGCACCAGTCTCTGATACAGTTACTTGCATTGTTTCCAGAGTTCCAACCTCTGATACAGTTACCTGCATTGTTTCCTGAGCCCCAGCCTCTTATACAGTTACCTGCATTGTTTCCAGAGCACCAGTCTCTGATACAGTTACTTGCATTGTTTCCAGAGTTCCAACCTCTGATACAGTCACCTGCATTGTTTCCTGAGCCCCAGCCTCTTATACAGTTACCTGCATTGTTTCCTGAGCCCCAGCCTCTTATACAGTTACCTGCATTGTTTCCTGAGCCCCAGCCTCTGATACAGTTACATGCATTGTTTCCTGAGCCCCAGCCTCTGATACAGTTACCTGCATTGTTTCCTGAGCCCCAGCCTCTTAAACAGTTACCTGCATTGTTTCCAGAGCACCAGTCTCTGATACAGTTACTTGCATTGTTTCCAGAGTTCCAACCTCTGATACAGTTACCTGCATTGTTTCCTGAGCCCCAGCCTCTGATACAGTTGCATTCGTTGTTTCCTGAGCCCCAGCCTCTGATAAAGTTACCTGCATTGTTTCCTGAGCTCCAGTCTCTGATACAGTTACCTGCATTGTTTCCTGAGCTCCAGCCTCTGATACAGTTACTTGCATTGTTTCCAGAGTTCCAACCTCTGATACAGTTACCTGCATTGTTTCCAGAGTTCCAACCTCTGATACAGTTACCTGCATTGTTTCTTGAGC
Organism: Pseudophryne corroboree; assembly: GCF_028390025.1. Taxonomy (NCBI): domain Eukaryota; kingdom Metazoa; phylum Chordata; class Amphibia; order Anura; family Myobatrachidae; genus Pseudophryne; species Pseudophryne corroboree. The sequence goes on from NC_086444.1 coordinate 1,076,341,849, forward strand.
CCCAGCTTCTGATACAGTTACCTACATTGTTTCCAGAGCTACAGTCTCTGATACAGTTACCTGCATTGTTTCCTGAGCCCCAGCCTCTGATAAAGTTACCTGCATTGTTTCCTGAGCCCCAGCCTCTGATACAGTTACCAGCATTGTTTCCTGAGCCCCAGTTTCTGATACAGTCACCTGCATTGTTTCCTGAGCCCCAGCTTCTGATACAGTCACCTGCATTGTTTCCTGAGCCCCTGCCTCTGATACAGTTACCTGCATTGTTTCCTCAACCCCAGCCTCTGATAGTTACCTGCATTGTTTCCTGAGCCCCAGCTTCTGATACAGTCACCTGCATTGTTTCCTGAGCCCCAGCCTCTGATGCAGTTACCTGCATTGTTTCCTGAGCCCCAGCCTCTGATACAGTTACCTGCATTGTTTCCTGAGCCCCAGCCTCTGATACAGATACCTGCATTGTTTCCTGAGCCCCAGCCTCTGATACAGTAATCTGCATTGTTTCCAGAGCACCAGCCTCTTATACAGTTACCTGCATTGTTTCCAGAGCACCAGTCTCTGATACAGTTACTTGCATTGTTTCCAGAGTTCCAACCTCTGATACAGTTACCTGCATTGTTTCCTGAGCCCCAGCCTCTTAAACAGTTACCTGCATTGTTTCCAGAGCACCAGTCTCTGATACAGTTACTTGCATTATTTCCAGAGTTCCAACCTCTGATACAGTTACCTGCATTGTTTCCTGAGCCCCAGCCACTGATACATGTACATTCATTGTTTTCTGAGCCCCAGCCTCTGATAAAGTTACCTGCATTGTTTCCTGAGCTCCAGTCTCTGATACAGTTACCTGCATTGTTTCCTGAGCTCCAGCCTCTGATACAGTTACCTGCATTGTTTCTAGAGTTCCAACCTATGATACAGTTACCTGCATTGTTTCTTGAGCCTCAGCTTCTGATACAGTTACCTGCATTGTTTCTTGAGCCCCAGCTTCTGATACAGTTACATACATTGTTTCCAGAGCTACAGTCTCTGATACAGTTACCTGCATTGTTTCTTGAGCCCCAGCTTCTGATACAGTTACCTACATTGTTTCCAGAGCTACAGTCTCTGATACAGTTACCTGCATTGTTTCCTGAGCCCCAGCCTCTGATAAAGTTACCTGCATTGTTTCCTGAGCCCCAGCCTCTGATACAGTTACCTGCATTGTTTCCTGAGCCCCAGCTTCTGATACAGTCACCTGCATTGTTTCCTGAGCCCCTGCCTCTGATACAGTTACCTGCATTGTTTCCTCAACCCCAGCCTCTGATAGTTACCTGCATTGTTTCCTGAGCCCCAGCCTCTGATACAGATACCTGCATTGTTTCCTGAGCCCCAGCCTCTGATACAGTAATCTGCATTGTTTCCAGAGCACCAGCCTCTTATACAGTTACCTGCATTGTTTCCAGAGCACCAGTCTCTGATACAGTAACTTGCATTGTTTCCAGAGTTCCAACCTCTGATACAGTTACCTGCATTGTTTCCTGAGCCCCAGCCTCTTATACAGTTACCTGCATTGTTTCCAGAGCACCAGTCTCTGATACAGTTACTTGCATTGTTTCCAGAGTTCCAACCTCTGATACAGTTACCTGCATTGTTTCCTGAGCCCCAGCCACTGATACATGTACATTCATTGTTTTCTGAGCCCCAGCCTCTGATAAAGTTACCTGCATTGTTTCCTGAGCTCCAGTCTCTGATACAGTTACCTGCATTGTTTCCTGAGCTCCAGCCTCTGATACAGTTACCTGCATTGTTTCTAGAGTTCCAACCTATGATACAGTTACCTGCATTGTTTCTTGAGCCCCAGCTTCTGATACAGTTACCTGCATTGTTTCTTGAGCCCCAGCTTCTGATACAGTTACATACATTGTTTCCAGAGCTACAGTCTCTGATACAGTTACCTGCATTGTTTCCAGAGCCCCAGCCTCTGATAAAGTTACCTGCATTGTTTCCTGAGCCCCAGCCTCTGGTACAGTTGCCTGCATTGTTTCCAGAGCACCAACCTCTGATACAGTTACCCGCATTGTTTCCTGAGCTCCAGCTTCTGGTACAGTTACCTGCATTGTTTCCAGAGCACCAACATCTGATACAGTTATCTGCATTGTTTCCTGAGCCCCAGCCTCTTATACAGTTACCTGCATTGTTTCCAAAGCACCAGCCTCTGATACAGGTACTTGCATTGTTTCCAGAGTTCCAACCTCTGATACAGTCACCTGCATTGTTTCCTGAGCCCCAACCTCTGTTGCAGTTACCTGCATTGTTTCCTAAGCCCCAGCCTCTGATGCAGTTACCTGCATTGTTTCCAGAGCACGAGCCTCTGATACAGTTACCTGCATTGTTTCCTGAGCACCAGCCTCTGATACAGTTACCTGCATTGTTTCCAGAGCCCCAGCCTCTGATAAAGTTACCTGCATTGTTTCCTGAGCCCCAGCCTCTTATACAGTTACCTGCATTGTTTCCAGAGTTCCAACCTCTGATACAGTTACCTGCATTGTTTCCTGAGCCCCAGCCACTGATACATGTACATTCATTGTTTCCTGAGCCCCAGCCTCTGATAAAGTTACCTGCATTGTTTCCTGAGCTCCAGTCTCTGATACAGTTACCTGCATTATTTCCTGAGCCCCAGCTTCTGATACAGTTACCTGCATTGTTTCTGGAGCTCCAGCTTCTGGTACAGTTACCCGCATTGTTTCCAGAGCACCAACCTCTGAAACAGTTACCTGCATTATTTCCTGAGCCCCAGCTTCTGATACAGTTACTTGCATTGTTTCCAGAGTTCCAACCTCTGATACAGTCACCTGCATTGTTTCCTGAGCCCCAGCCTCTGATACAGTTACGTGCATTGTTTCCTGAGCCCCAGCCTCTGATACAGTTACATTCATTGTTTCCTGAGCCCCAGCCTCTGATAAAGTTACCTGCATTGTTTCCTGAGCTCCAGTCTCTGATACAGTTACCTGCATTGTTTCCTGAGCTCCAGTCTCTGATACAGTTACTTGCATTGTTTCCAGAGTTCCAACCTCTGATACAGTTACATGCATTGTTTCCTGAGCTCCAGCCTCTGATACAGTTACTTGCATTGTTTCCAGAGTTCCAACCTCTGATACAGTTACCTGCATTGTTTCCAGATTTCCAACCTCTGATACAGTTACCTGCATTGTTTCTTGAGCCCCAGCTTCTGATACAGTTACCTACATTGTTTCCAGAGCTACACTCTCTGATACAGTTACCTGCATTGTTTCCTGAGCTCCAGCCTCGGATACAGTTACCTGCATTGTTTCCTGAGCCCCAGCCTCTGGTACAGTTACCTGCATTGTTTCCAGAGCACCAACCTCTGATACAGTCACCCGCATTGTTTCCTGAGCTCCAGCCTCTGATACAGTTACCTGCATTGTTTCCAGAGCACCAACATCTGATACAGTTATCTGCATTGTTTCCTGAGCTCCAGACTCTGATACAGTTACCTACATTGTTTCCAGAGCTACACTCTCTGATACAGTTACCTGCATTGTTTCCTGAGCTCCAGCCTCTGATAAAGTTACCTGCATTGTTTCCTGAGCTCCAGTCTCTGATACAGTTACTTGCATTGTTTCCAGAGTTCCAACCTCTGATACAGTTACATGCATTGTTTCCTGAGCTCCAGCCTCTGATACAGTTACTTGCATTGTTTCCAGATTTCCAACCTCTGATACAGTTACCTGCATTGTTTCCAGAGCACCAACATCTGATACAGTTACCTGCATTGTTTCCTGAGCCCCAGCCTCTTATACAGTTACCTGCATTGTTTCCAGAGCACCAGCCTCTGATACAGGTACTTGCATTGTTTCCAGAATTCCAACCTCTGATACAGTCACCTGCATTGTTTCCTGAGCCCCAGCCTCTGATGCAGTTACCTGCATTGTTTCCTGAGCCCAAGCCTCTGATGCAGTTACCTGCAGTGTTTCCTGAGCCCCAGCCTCTGATGCAGTTACCTGCATTGTTTCCTAAGCCCCAGCCTCTGATGCAGTTACCTGCATTGTTTCCAGAGCACCAGCCTCTGATACAGTTACCTACATTGTTTCCTGAGCACCAGCCTCTGATACAGTTACCTGCATTGCTTCCTGAGCCCCAGCCTCTTATACAGTTACCTGCATTATTTCCTGAGCCCCAGCTTCTGATACAGTTACATGCATTGTTTCCAGAGTTCCAACCTCTGATACAGTCACCTGCATTGTTTCCTGAGCCCTAGCCTCTGATGCAGTTACTTGCATTGTATCCTGAGCCCCAGCCTCTGATGCAGTTACCTGCATTGTTTCCTGAGCCCCAGCCTCTGATACAGTTACCTGCATTGTTTCCTGAGCCCCAGCCTCTGATACAGTTACCTGCATTGTTTCCTGAGCTCCAGTCTCTGATACAGTTACATGCATTGTTTCCTGAGCTCCAGCCTCTGATACAGTTACTTGCATTGTTTCCAGAGTTCCAACCTCTGATACAGTTACATGCATTGTTTCCAGATTTCCAACCTCTGATACAGTTACCTGCATTGTTTCTTAAGCCCCAGCTTCTGATACAGTTACCTGCATTGTTTCTTGAGCCCCAGCTTCTGATACAGTTACCTACATTGTTTCCTGAGCTGCAGTCTCTGATACAGTTACCTGCATTGTTTCCTGAGCTCCAGCCTCGGATACAGTTACCTGCATTGTTACCTGAGCCCCAGCCTCTGGTACAGTTACCTGCATTGTTTCCAGAGCACCAACATCTGATACAGTTACCTGCATTGTTTCCTGAGCCCCAGCCTCTTATACAGTTACCTGCATTGTTTCCAGAGCACCAGCCTCTGATACAGGTACTTGCATTGTTTCCAGAGTTCCAACCTCTGATACAGTCAACTGCATTGTTTCCTGAGCCCCAGCCTCTGATGCAGTTACCTGCATTGTTTCCTGAGCCCCAGCCTCTGATGCAGTTACCTGCATTGTTTCCTGAGCCCCAGCCTCTGATGCAGTTACCTGCATTGTTTCCTAAGCCCCAGCCTCTGATGCAGTTACCTGCATTGTTTCCAGAGCACCAGCCTCTGATACAGTTACCTGCATTGTTTCCTGAGCACCAGCCTCTGATACAGTTACCTGCATTGTTTCCTGACCTCCAGCCTCGGATACAATTACCTGCATTTTTTCCTGAGCTCCAGCCTCAGATACAGTTACCTGCATTTTTTCCTGAGCTCCAGCCTCGGATACAGTTACCTGCATTGTTTCCTGAGCCCCAGCCACTGGTACAGTTACCTGCATTGTTTCCAGAGCACCAACCTCTGATACAGTTACCTGCATTGTTTCCAGAGCACCAGCCTCTGATACAGTTACTTGCATTGTTTCCAGAGTTCCAACCTCTGATACAGTTACCTGCATTGTTTCCAGAGTTCCAACCTCTGAAACAGTTGCCTGCATTATTTCCTGAGCCCCAGCTTCTGATACAGTTACCTGCATTGTTTATGGAGCTCCAGCCTCTGGTCCAGTTACCTGCATTGTTTCCAGAGCACCAACCTCTGATACAGTTACCTGCATTGCTTCCTGAGCCCCAGCCTCTTATATAGTTACCTGCATTATTTCCTGAGCTCCAACCTCTGATACAGTTACCTGCATTGTTTCCTGAGCCCCAGCCTCTGATGCAGTTACCTGCATTGTATCCTGAGCCCCAGCCTCTGATGCAGTTACCTGCATTGTTTCCTGAGCCCCAGCCTCTGATACAGTTACCTGCATTGTTTCCTGAGCCCCAGCCTCTGATGCAGTTACCTGCATTGTATCCTGAGCCCCAGCCTCTGATGCAGTTACCTGCATTGTTTCCTGAGCCCCAGCCTCTGATACAGTTACCTGCATTGTTTCCAGAGCACCAGCCTCTGATACAGTTACCTGCATTGTATCCTGAGCCCCAGCCTCTGATGCAGTTACCTGCATTGTTTCCTGAGCCCCAGCCTCTGATGCAGTTACATGCATTGTTTCCGGAGCACCGGCCTCTGATACAGTTACCTGCATTGTTTCCTGAGCTCCAGCCTCGGATACAGTTACCTGCATTTTTTCCTGAGCTCCAGCCTCTGGTACAGTTACCTCAATTTTTTCCAGAGCTCCAACCTCTGATACAGTTACCTGTATTGTTTCCTGAGCCCCAGCCTCTTATACAGTTACCTGCATTGTTTCCAGAGTACCAACCTCTGATACAGTCACCTGCATTGTTTCCTGAGCCCTAGCCTCTGATGCAGTTACTTGCATTGTATCCTGAGCCCCAGCCTCTGATGCAGTTACCTGCATTGTTTCCTGAGCCCCAGCCTCTGATACAGTTACCTGCATTGTTTCCTGAGCCCCAGCCTCTGATACAGTTACATTCATTGTTTCCTGAGCCCCAGCCTCTGATAAAGTTACCTGCATTGTTTCCTGAGCTCCAGTCTCTGATACAATTACATGCATTGTTTCCTGAGCTCCAGCCTCTGATACAGTTACTTGCATTGTTTCCAGAGTTCCAACCTCTGATACAGTTACCTGCATTGTTTCCAGATTTCCAACCTCTGATACAGTTACCTGCATTGTTACTTGAGCCCCAGCTTTTGATACAGTTACCTGCATTGTTTCTTGAGCCCCAGCTTCTGATACAGTTGCCTACATTGTTTCCAGAGCTACAGTCTCTGATACAGTTACCTGCATTGTTTCCTGAGCTCAGGCCTCGGATACAGTTACCTGCATTGTTTCCTGAGCCCCAGCCTCTGGTACAGTTACCTGCATTGTTTCCAGAGCACCAACCTCTGATACAGTTACCCGCATTGTTTCCTGAGCTCCAGCCTCTGCTACAGTTACCTGCATTGTTTCCAGAGCACCAACATCTGATACAGTTACCTGCATTGTTTCCTGAGCCCCAGCCTCTGATACAGGTACTTGCATTGTTTCCAGAGTTCCAACCTCTGATACAGTCACCTGCATTGTTTCCTAAGCCCCAGCCTCTGATGCAGTTACCTGCATTGTTTCCTGAGCCCCAGCCTCTGATACAGTTACCTGCATTGTTTCCTGAGCCCCAGCCTCTGATGCAGTTACCTGCATTGTTTCCTGAGCCCCAGCCTCTGATGCAGTTACCTGCATTGTTTCCTGAGCCCCAGCCTCTGATAAAGTTACCTGCATTGTTTCCTGAGCCCCAGCCTCTGGTACAGTTACCTGCATTGTTTCCAGAGCACCAACCTCTGATACAGTTACCCGCATTGTTTCCTGAGCTCCAGCCCTGGTACAGTTACCTGCATTGTTTCCAGAGCACCAACATCTGATACAGTTATCTGCATTGTTTCCTGAGCCCCAGCCTCTTATACAGTTACCTGCATTGTTTCCTGAGCCCCAGCCTCTGATGCAGTTACCTGCATTGTATCCTGAGCCCCAGCCTCTGATGCAGTTACCTGCATTGTTTCCTGAGCCCCAGCCTCTGATACAGTTACCTGCATTGTTTCCTGAGCCCCAGCCTCTGATGCAGTTACCTGCATTGTTTCCAGAGCACCAGCCTCTGATACAGTTACATGCATTGTTTCCGGAGCACCGGCTTCTGATACAGTTACCTGCATTGTTTCCTGAGCTCCAGCCTCGGATACAGTTACCTGCATTTTTTCCTGAGCTCAAGCCTCTGGTACAGTTACCTCCATTTTTTCCAGAGCTCCAACCTCTGATACAGTTACCTGTATTGTTTCCTGAGCCCCAGCCTCTTATACAGTTACCTGCATTGTTTCCAGAGTACCAACCTCTGATACAGTCACCTGCATTGTTTCCTGAGCCCTAGCCTCTGATGCAGTTACTTGCATTGTATCCTGAGCCCCAGCCTCTGATGCAGTTACCTGCATTGTTTCCTGAGCCCCAGCCTCTGATACAGTTACATTCATTGTTTCCTGAGCCCCAGCCTCTGATAAAGTTACCTGCATTGTTTCCTGAGCTCCAGTCTCTGATACAATTACATGCATTGTTTCCTGAGCTCCAGCCTCTGATACAGTTACTTGCATTGTTTCCAGAGTTCCAACCTCTGATACAGTTACCTGCATTGTTTCCAGATTTCCAACCTCTGATACAGTTACCTGCATTGTTACTTGAGCCCCAGCTTTTGATACAGTTACCTGCATTGTTTCTTGAGCCCCAGCTTCTGATACAGTTACCTACATTGTTTCCAGAGCTACAGTCTCTGATACAGTTACCTGCATTGTTTCCTGAGCTCAGGCCTCGGATACAGTTACCTGCATTGTTTCCTGAGCCCCAGCCTCTGGTACAGTTACCTGCATTGTTTCCAGAGCACCAACCTCTGATACAGTTACCCGCATTGTTTCCTGAGCTCCAGCCTCTGCTACAGTTACCTGCATTGTTTCCAGAGCACCAACATCTGATACAGTTACCTGCATTGTTTCCTGAGCCCCAGCCTCTGATACAGGTACTTGCATTGTTTCCAGAGTTCCAACCTCTGATACAGTCACCTGCATTGTTTCCTAAGCCCCAGCCTCTGATGCAGTTACCTGCATTGTTTCCTGAGCCCCAGCCTCTGATACAGTTACCTGCATTGTTTCCTGAGCCCCAGCCTCTGATGCAGTTACCTGCATTGTTTCCTGAGCCCCAGCCTCTGATGCAGTTACCTGCAATGTTTCCTGAGCCCCAGCCTCTGATAAAGTTACCTGCATTGTTTCCTGAGCCCCAGCCTCTGGTACAGTTACCTGCATTGTTTCCAGAGCACCAACCTCTGATACAGTTACCCGCATTGTTTCCTGAGCTCCAGCCCTGGTACAGTTACCTGCATTGTTTCCAGAGCACCAACATCTGATACAGTTATCTGCATTGTTTCCTGAGCCCCAGCCTCTTATACAGTTACCTGCATTGTTTCCTGAGCCCCAGCCTCTGATGCAGTTACCTGCATTGTATCCTGAGCCCCAGCCTCTGATGCAGTTACCTGCATTGTTTACTGAGCCCCAGCCTCTGATACAGTTACCTGCATTGTTTCCTGAGCCCCAGCCTCTGATGCAGTTACCTGCATTGTTTCCAGAGCACCAGCCTCTGATACAGTTACATGCATTGTTTCCGGAGCACCGGCCTCTGATACAGTTACCTGCATTGTTTCCTGAGCTCCAGCCTCGGATACAGTTACCTGCATTTTTTCCTGAGCTCAAGCCTCTGGTACAGTTACCTCCATTTTTTCCAGAGCTCCAACCTCTGATACAGTTACCTGTATTGTTTCCTGAGCCCCAGCCTCTTATACAGTTACCTGCATTGTTTCCAGAGTACCAACCTCTGATACAGTCACCTGCATTGTTTCCTGAGCCCTAGCCTCTGATGCAGTTACTTGCATTGTATCCTGAGCCCCAGCCTCTGATGCAGTTACCTGCATTGTTTCCTGAGCCCCAGCCTCTGATACAGTTACCTGCATTGTTTCCTGAGCCCCAGCCTCTGATACAGTTACATTCATTGTTTCCTGAGCCCCAGCCTCTGATAAAGTTACCTGCATTGTTTCCTGAGCTCCAGTCTCTGATACAATTACATGCATTGTTTCCTGAGCTCCAGCCTCTGATACAGTTACTTGCATTGTTTCCAGAGTTCCAACCTCTGATACAGTTACCTGCATTGTTTCCAGATTTCCAACCTCTGATACAGTTACCTGCATTGTTACTTGAGCCCCAGCTTTTGATACAGTTACCTGCATTGTTTCTTGAGCCCCAGCTTCTGATACAGTTACCTACATTGTTTCCAGAGCTACAGTCTCTGATACAGTTACCTGCATTGTTTCCTGAGCTCAGGCCTCGGATACAGTTACCAGCATTGTTTCCTGAGCCCCAGCCTCTGGTACAGTTACCTGCATTGTTTCCAGAGCACCAACCTCTGATACAGTTACCCGCATTGTTTCCTGAGCTCCAGCCTCTGCTACAGTTACCTGCATTGTTTCCAGAGCACCAACATCTGATACAGTTACCTGCATTGTTTCCTGAGCCCCAGCCTCTGATACAGGTACTTGCATTGTTTCCAGAGTTCCAACCTCTGATACAGTCACCTGCATTGTTTCCTAAGCCCCAGCCTCTGATGCAGTTACCTGCATTGTTTCCTGAGCCCCAGCCTCTGATACAGTTACCTGCATTGTTTCCTGAGCCCCAGCCTCTGATGCAGTTACCTGCATTGTTTCCTGAGCCCCAGCCTCTGATGCAGTTACCTGCATTGTTTCCTGAGCCCCAGCCTCTGATAAAGTTACCTGCATTGTTTCCTGAGCCCCAGCCTCTGGTACAGTTACCTGCATTGTTTCCAGAGCACCAACCTCTGATACAGTTACCCGCATTGTTTCCTGAGCTCCAGCCCTGGTACAGTTACCTGCATTGTTTCCAGAGCACCAACATCTGATACAGTTATCTGCATTGTTTCCTGAGCCCCAGCCTCTTATACAGTTACCTGCATTGTTTCCAGAGCACCAGCCTCTGATACAGGTACTTGCATTGTTTCCAGAGTTCCAACATCTGATACAGTCACCTGCATTGTTTCCTGAGCCCCAACCTCTGTTGCAGTTACCTGCATTGTTTCCTAAGCCCCAGCCTCTGATGCAGTTACCTGCATTGTTTCCAGAGCACGAGCCTCTGATACAGTTACCTGCATTGTTTCCTGAGCACCAGCCTCTGATACAGTTACCTGCATTGTTTCCTGAGCTCCAGCCTCGGATACAGTTACCTGCATTTTTTCCTGAGCTCCAGCCTCAGATACAGTTACCTGCATTTTTTCCTGAGCTCCAGCCTCGGATACAGTTACCTGCATTGCTTCCTGAGCCCCAGCCTCTGGTACAGTTACCTGCATTGTTTCCAGAGCACCAACCTCTGATACAGTTACCTGCATTGTTTCCAGAGCACCAGCCTCTGATACAGTTACCTGCATTGTTTCCAGAGTTCCAACCTCTGAAACAGTTGTCTGCATTATTTCCTGAGCCCCAGCTTCTGATACAGTTACCTGCATTGTTTCTGGAGCTCCAGCTTCTGGTACAGTTACCTGCATTGTTTCCAGAGCACCAACCTCTGATACAGTTACCTGCATTACTTCCTGAGCCCTAGCCTCTTATACAGTTACCTGCATTATTTCCTGAGCCCCAGCTTCTGATACAGTTACTTGCATTGTTTCCAGAGTTCCAACCTCTGATACAGTCACCTGCATTGTTTCCTGAGCCCCAGCCTCTGATACAGTTACCTGCATTGTTTCCTGAGCCCCAGCCTCTGATACAGTTACATTCATTGTTTCCTGAGCCCCAGCCTCTGATAAAGTTACCTGCATTGTTTCCTGAGCTCCAGTCTCTGATACAGTTACTTGCATTGTTTCCAGAGTTCCAACCTCTGATACAGTTACATGCATTGTTTCCTGAGCTCCAGCCTCTGATACAGTTACTTGCATTGTTTCCAGAGTTCCAACCTCTGATACAGTTACCTGCATTGTTTCCAGATTTCCAACCTCTGATACAGTTACCTGCATTGTTTCTTAAGCCCCAGCTTCTGATACAATTACCTGCATTGTTTCTTGAGCCCCAGCTTCTGATACAGTTACCTACATTGTTTCCAGAGCTACACTCTCTGATACAGTTACCTGCATTGTTTCCTGAGCTCCAGCCTCGGATACAGTTACCTGCATTGTTTCCTGAGCCCCAGCCTCTGGTACAGTTACCTGCATTGTTTCCAGAGCACCAACCTCTGATACAGTTACCCGCATTGTTTCCTGAGCTCCAGCCTCTGATACAGTTACCTGCATTGTTTCCAGAGCACCAACATCTGATACAGTTATCTGCATTGTTTCCTGAGCTCCAGACTCTGATACAGTTACCTGCATTGTTTCCAGAGCACCAACATCTGATACAGTTACCTGCATTGTTTCCTGAGCCCCAGCCTCTTATACAGTTACCTGCATTGTTTCCAGAGCACCAGCCTCTGATACAGGTACTTGCATTGTTTCCAGAATTCCAACCTCTGATACAGTCACCTGCATTGTTTCCTGAGCCCCAGCCTCTGATGCAGTTACCTGCATTGTTTCCTGAGCCCAAGCCTCTGATGCAGTTACCTGCAGTGTTTCCTGAGCCCCAGCCTCTGATACAGTTACCTGCATTGTTTCCTAAGCCCCAGCCTCTGATGCAGTTACCTGCATTGTTTCCAGAGCACCAGCCTCTGATACAGTTACCTACATTGTTTCCTGAGCACCAGCCTCTGATACAGTTACCTGCATTGCTTCCTGAGCCCTAGCCTCTTATACAGTTACCTGCATTATTTCCTGAGCCCCAGCTTCTGATACAGTTACATGCATTGTTTCCAGAGTTCCAACCTCTGATACAGTCACCTGCATTGTTTCCTGAGCCCTAGCCTCTGATGCAGTTACTTGCATTGTATCCTGAGCCCCAGCCTCTGATGCAGTTACCTGCATTGTTTCCTGAGCCCCAGCCTCTGATACAGTTACCTGCATTGTTTCCTGAGCCCCAGCCTCTGATACAGTTACCTGCATTGTTTCCTGAGCTCCAGTCTCTGATACAGTTACATGCATTGTTTCCTGAGCTCCAGCCTCTGATACAGTTACTTGCATTGTTTCCAGAGTTCCAACCTCTGATACAGTTACCTGCATTGTTTCCAGATTTCCAACCTCTGATACAGTTACCTGCATTGTTTCTTAAGCCCCAGCTTCTGATACAGTTACCTGCATTGTTTCTTGAGCCCCAGCTTCTGATACAGTTACCTACATTGTTTCCTGAGCTGCAGTCTCTGATACAGTTACCTGCATTGTTTCCTGAGCTCCAGCCTCGGATACAGTTACCTGCATTGTTTCCTGAGCCCCAGCCTCTGGTACAGTAACCTGCATTGTTTCCAGAGCACCAACATCTGATACAGTTACCTGCATTGTTTCCTGAGCCCCAGCCTCTTATACAGTTACCTGCATTGTTTCCAGAGCACCAGCCCCTGATACAGGTACTTGCATTGTTTCCAGAGTTCCAACCTCTGATACAGTCAACTGCATTGTTTCCTGAGCCCCAGCCTCTGATGCAGTTACCTGCATTGTTTCCTGAGCCCCAGCCTCTGATGCAGTTACCTGCATTGTTTCCTGAGCCCCAGCCTCTGATGCAGTTACCTGCATTGTTTCCTAAGCCCCAGCCTCTGATGCAGTTACCTGCATTGTTTCCAGAGCACCAGCCTCTGATACAGTTACCTGCATTGTTTCCTGAGCACCAGCCTCTGATACAGTTACCTGCATTGTTTCCTGACCTCCAGCCTCGGATACAATTACCTGCATTTTTTCCTGAGCTCCAGCCTCAGATACAGTTACCTGCATTTTTTCCTGAGCTCCAGCCTCGGATACAGTTACCTGCATTGTTTCCTGAGCCCCAGCCACTGGTACAGTTACCTGCATTGTTTCCAGAGCACCAACCTCTGATACAGTTACCTGCATTGTTTCCAGAGCACCAGCCTCTGATACAGTTACTTGCATTGTTTCCAGAGTTCCAACCTCTGATACAGTTACCTGCATTGTTTCCAGAGTTCCAACCTCTGAAACAGTTGCCTGCATTATTTCCTGAGCCCCAGCTTCTGATACAGTTACCTGCATTGTTTATGGAGCTCCAGCCTCTGGTCCAGTTACCTGCATTGTTTCCAGAGCACCAACCTCTGATACAGTTACCTGCATTGCTTCCTGAGCCCTAGCCTCTTATATAGTTACCTGCATTATTTCCTGAGCTCCAACCTCTGATACAGTTACCTGCATTGTTTCCTGAGCCCCAGCCTCTGATGCAGTTACCTGCATTGTATCCTGAGCCCCAGCCTCTGATGCAGTTACCTGCATTGTTTCCTGAGCCCCAGCCTCTGATACAGTTACCTGCATTGTTTCCTGAGCCCCAGCCTCTGATGCAGTTACCTGCATTGTATCCTGAGCCCCAGCCTCTGATGCTGTTACCTGCATTGTTTCCTGAGAACCAGCCTCTGATACAGTTACCTGCATTGTTTCCTGAGCCCCAGCCTCTGATGCAGTTACCTGCATTGTTTCCAGAGCACCAGCCTCTGATACAGTTACATGCATTGTTTCCGGAGCACCGGCCTCTGATACAGTTACCTGCATTGTTTCCTGAGCTCCAGCCTCGGATACAGTTACCTGCATTTTTTCCTGAGCTCCAGCCTCTGGTACAGTTACCTCCATTTTTTCCAGAGCTCCAACCTCTGATACAGTTACCTGTATTGTTTCCTGAGCCCCAGCCTCTTATACAGTTACCTGCATTGTTTCCAGAGTACCAACCTCTGATACAGTCACCTGCATTGTTTCCTGAGCCCTAGCCTCTGATGCAGTTACTTGCATTGTATCCTGAGCCCCAGCCTCTGATGCAGTTACCTGCATTGTTTCCTGAGCCCCAGCCTCTGATACAGTTACCTGCATTGTTTCCTGAGCCCCAGCCTCTGATACAGTTACATTCATTGTTTCCTGAGCCCCAGCCTCTGATAAAGTTACCTGCATTGTTTCCTGAGCTCCAGTCTCTGATACAATTACATGCATTGTTTCCTGAGCTCCAGCCTCTGATACAGTTACTTGCATTGTTTCCAGAGTTCCAACCTCTGATACAGTTACCTGCATTGTTTCCAGATTTCCAACCTCTGATACAGTTACCTGCATTGTTACTTGAGCCCCAGCTTTTGATACAGTTACCTGCATTGTTTCTTGAGCCCCAGCTTCTGATACAGTTACCTACATTGTTTCCAGAGCTACAGTCTCTGATACAGTTACCTGCATTGTTTCCTGAGCTCAGGCCTCGGATACAGTTACCTGCATTGTTTCCTGAGCCCCAGCCTCTGGTACAGTTACCTGCATTGTTTCCAGAGCACCAACCTCTGATACAGTTACCCGCATTGTTTCCTGAGCTCCAGCCTCTGCTACAGTTACCTGCATTGTTTCCAGAGCACCAACATCTGATACAGTTACCTGCATTGTTTCCTGAGCCCCAGCCTCTGATACAGGTACTTGCATTGTTTCCAGAGTTCCAACCTCTGATACAGTCACCTGCATTGTTTCCTAAGCCCCAGCCTCTGATGCAGTTACCTGCATTGTTTCCTGAGCCCCAGCCTCTGATACAGTTACCTGCATTGTTTCCTGAGCCCCAGCCTCTGATGCAGTTACCTGCATTGTTTCCTGAGCCCCAGCCTCTGATGCAGTTACCTGCATTGTTTCCTGAGCCCCAGCCTCTGATAAAGTTACCTGCATTGTTTCCTGAGCCCCAGCCTCTGGTACAGTTACCTGCATTGTTTCCAGAGCACCAACCTCTGATACAGTTACCCGCATTGTTTCCTGAGCTCCAGCCCTGGTACAGTTACCTGCATTGTTTCCAGAGCACCAACATCTGATACAGTTATCTGCATTGTTTCCTGAGCCCCAGCCTCTTATACAGTTACCTGCATTGTTTTCCAGAGCACCAGCCTCTGATACAGGTACTTGCATTGTTTCCAGAGTTCCAACCTCTGATACAGTCACCTGCATTGTTTCCTGAGCCCCAACCTCTGTTGCAGTTACCTGCATTGTTTCCTAAGCCCCAGCCTCTGATGCAGTTACCTGCATTGTTTCCAGAGCACGAGCCTCTGATACAGTTACCTGCATTGTTTCCTGAGCACCAGCCTCTGATACAGTTACCTGCATTGTTTCCTGAGCTCCAGCCTCGGATACAGTTACCTGCATTTTTTCCTGAGCTCCAGCCTCAGATACAGTTACCTGCATTTTTTCCTGAGCTCCAGCCTCGGATACAGTTACCTGCATTGCTTCCTGAGCCCCAGCCTCTGGTACAGTTACCTGCATTGTTTCCAGAGCACCAACCTCTGATACAGTTACCTGCATTGTTTCCAGAGCACCAGCCTCTGATACAGTTACTTACATTGTTTCCAGAGTTCCAACCTCTGATACAGTTACCTGCATTGTTTCCAGAGTTCCAACCTCTGAAACAGTTGTCTGCATTATTTCCTGAGCCCCAGCTTCTGATACAGTTACCTGCATTGTTTCCTGAGCTCCAGCTTCTGGTACAGTTACCTGCATTGTTTCCAGAGCACCAACCTCTGATACAGTTACCTGCATTACTTCCTGAGCCCTAGCCTCTTATACAGTTACCTGCATTATTTCCTGAGCCCCAGCTTCTGATACAGTTACTTGCATTGTTTCCAGAGTTCCAACCTCTGATACAGTCACCTGCATTGTTTCCTGAGCCCCAGCCTCTGATACAGTTACCTGAATTGTTTCCTGAGCCCCAGCCTCTGATACAGTTACATTCATTGTTTCCTGAGCCCCAGCCTCTGATAAAGTTACCTGCATTGTTTCCTGAGCTCCAGTCTCTGATACAGTTACTTGCATTGTTTCCAGAGTTCCAACCTCTGATACAGTTACATGCATTGTTTCCTGAGCTCCAGCCTCTGATACAGTTACTTGCATTGTTTCCAGAGTTCCAACCTCTGATACAGTTACCTGCATTGTTTCCAGATTTCCAACCTCTGATACAGTTACCTGCATTGTTTCTTAAGCCCCAGCTTCTGATACAATTACCTGCATTGTTTCTTGAGCCCCAGCTTCTGATACAGTTACCTACATTGTTTCCAGAGCTACAGTCTCTGATACAGTTACCTGCATTGTTTCCTGAGCTCCAGCCTCGGATACAGTTACCTGCATTGTTTCCTGAGCCCCAGCCTCTGGTACAGTTACCTGCATTGTTTCCAGAGCACCAACCTCTGATACAGTTACCCGCATTGTTTCCTGAGCTCCAGACTCTGATACAGTTACCTGCATTGTTTCCAGAGCACCAACATCTGATACAGTTACCTGCATTGTTTCCTGAGCCCCAGCCTCTTATACAGTTACCTGCATTGTTTCCAGAGCACCAGCCTCTGATACAGGTACTTGCATTGTTTCCAGAATTCCAACCTCTGATACAGTCACCTGCATTGTTTCCTGAGCCCCAGCCTCTGATGCAGTTACCTGCATTGTTTCCTGAGCCCAAGCCTCTGATGCAGTTACCTGCATTGTTTCCTGAGCCCCAGCCTCTGATACAGTTACCTGCATTGTTTCCTAAGCCCCAGCCTCTGATGCAGTTACCTGCATTGTTTCCAGAGCACCAGCCTCTGATACAGTTACCTACATTGTTTCCTGAGCACCAGCCTCTGATACAGTTACCTGCATTGCTTCCTGAGCCCCAGCCTCTTATACAGTTACCTGCATTATTTCCTGAGCCCCAGCTTCTGATACAGTTACATGCATTGTTTCCAGAGTTCCAACCTCTGATACAGTCACCTGCATTGTTTCCTGAGCCCTAGCCACTGATTCAGTTACTTGCATTGTATCCTGAGCCCCAGCCTCCGATGCAGTTACCTGCATTGTTTCCTGAGCCCCAGCCTCTGATACAGTTACCTGCATTGTTTCCTGAGCCCCAGCCTCTGATACAGTTACCTGCATTGTTTCCTGAGCTCCAGTCTCTGATACAGTTACATGCATTGTTTCCTGAGCTCCAGCCTCTGATACAGTTACTTGCATTGTTTCCAGAGTTCCAACCTCTGATACAGTTACCTGCATTGTTTCCAGATTTCCAACCTCTGATACAGTTACTTGCATTGTTTCTTGAGCCCCAGCTTCTGATACAGTTACCTGCATTGTTTCTTGAGCCCCAGCTTCTGATACAGTTACCTACATTGTTTCCTGAGCTGCAGTCTCTGATACAGTTACCTGCATTGTTTCCTGAGCTCCAGCCTCGGATACAGTTACCTGCATTGTTTCCTGAGCCCCAGCCTCTGGTACAGTTACCTGCATTGTTTCCTGAGCCCCAGCCTCTGGTACAGTTACCTGCATTGTTTCTAGAGCACCAACCTCTGATACAGTTATCCGCATTGTTTCCTGAGCTCCAGCCTCTGGTACAGTTACCTGCATTGTTTCCAGAGCACCAACATCTGATACAGTTACCTGCATTGTTTCCTGAGCCCCAGCCTCTTATACAGTTACCTGCATAGTTTCCAGAGCACCAGCCTCTGATACAGGTACTTGCATTGTTTCCAGAGTTCCAACCTCTAATACAGTCAACTGCATTGTTTCCTGAGCCCCAGCCTCTGATGCAGTTACCTGCATTGTTTCCTGAGCCCCAGTCTCTGATGCAGTTACCTGCATTGTTTCCTGAGCCCCAGCCTCTGATGCAGTTACCTGCATTGTTTCCTAAGCCCCAGCCTCTGATGCAGTTACCTGCATTGTTTCCAGAGCACCAGCCTCTGATACAGTTACCTGCATTGTTTCCTGAGCACCAGCCTCTGATACAGTTACCTGCATTGTTTCCTGAGCTCCAGCCCCGGATACAATTACCTGCATTTTTTCCTGAGCTCCAGCCTCAGATACAGTTACCTGCATTTTTTCCTGAGCTCCAGCCTCGGATACAGTTACCTGCATTGTTTCCTGAGCCCCAGCCACTGGTACAGTTACCTGCATTGTTTCCAGAGCACCAACCTCTGATACAGTTACCTGCATTGTTTCCAGAGCACCAGCCTCTGATACAGTTACTTGCATTGTTTCCAGAGTTCCAACCTCTGATACAGTTACCTGCATTGTTTCCAGAGTTCCAACCTCTGAAACAGTTGCCTGCATTATTTCCTGAGCCCCAGCTTCTGATACAGTTACCTGCATTGTTTATGGAGCTCCAGCCTCTGGTCCAGTTACCTGCATTGTTTCCAGAGCACCAACCTCTGATACAGTTACCTGCATTGCTTCCTGAGCCCCAGCCTCTTATACAGTTACCTGCATTATTTTCTGAGCTCCAACCTCTGATACAGTTACCTGCATTGTTTCCTGAGCCCCAGCCTCTGATGCAGTTACCTGCATTGTATCCTGAGCCCCAGCCTCTGATGCAGTTACCTGCATTGTTTCCTGAGCCCCAGCCTCTGATACAGTTACCTGCATTGTTTCCTGAGCCCCAGCCTCTGATGCAGTTACCTGCATTGTATCCTGAGCCCCAGCCTCTGATGCAGTTACCTGCATTGTTTCCTGAGCCCCAGCCTCTGATACAGTTACCTGCATTGTTTCCTGAGCCCCAGCCTCTGATGCAGTTACCTGCATTGTTTCCAGAGCACCAGCCTCTGATACAGTTACATGCATTGTTTCCTGAGCTCCAGCCTCTGATACAGTTACTTGCATTGTTTCCAGAGTTCCAACCTCTGATACAGTTACCTGCATTGTTTCCAGATTTCCAACCTCTGATACAGTTACCTGCATTGTTTCTTAAGCCCCAGCTTCTGATACAATTACCTGCATTGTTTCTTGAGCCCCAGCTTCTGATACAGTTACCTACATTGTTTCCAGAGCTACAGTCTCTGATACAGTTACCTGCATTGTTTCCTGAGCTCCAGCCTCTGATACAGTTACCTGCATTGTTTCCTGAGCCCCAGTGTCGAAGTCAGAAAAATGTCTCAATGCACACTGCCATATTTGCACCGCACACTGGTCCGTGCTGCGCATGCGTACGCTCTCCCGTGGAAGCGCATACCCGCAATAGCGTGCACTCGCACGCGCAGTATGCGCATTTACGGTAGAGTTTATGTGATCGTAGCGTGCGACTCATTCGTTACAAAAGTTCACAATTAATGTCGTTTATAGATCATGTTCCCCTCAATAGTTTCTGTAAGTTTGGTTTAGATAGAATGTCCCTGAGCGGAGGAATCCCTCTTTGTATTGTACGAAGGGTCTAACAGGAGTCATACAGCAGTATTTGGTACCCATCGGAAGAGTATTTAATTAGCAATATTCCGGTGTTGGTTTGGAGCGTATTAATCGCTCGTGCGAATAGTTATGAACATAAGAAGTTTATGTCCATTTCTATTATTTACCCATACTCAGGTATGCGGCGGGAAACCCAGTTTCCCACCCACCTGAGCCGTTTAAACTCAGCACAGCCCACCTGTATGAATCAACCTATGACCTTTGGTTACAGTACAGGGCCGAATTCCTGTGTCCAATAAGCTGAAGGATTGTAGGACCAGGAGATTGCATTGTGTGTGGGGCATAAATAGGCAGGCCGACCACATCTAGCTCTCACTCTCTCATCAACGGTTATCTGCTGATAATCGGGAGCTGGATATCGAGGCGCAGGCGATCATACCCTTTGTGCGTAAGTTCTCTCCGTAATCATTGTCTTTCTGTGAGCCAATTCCTCTCTCTCCCTCTGTGTCTATTTCTCTCTCTTTATTTTCTCTTTTCTCTCGTAACTCCCCTAGACTAAACTTTATAGTATTGTATTGTATTGTGTTAGGCCAGGATAGTATTGTAGTTTATCCCTTAGTTAGGTGTTTGGTTAGGAAGGCTTTGTTATATTGTAGTGTATCATATGTACTGTGTTACTCTTTTACAAGTATACTAGATATAATACAGATAATAGGCTTTGGAACCCTAAAACAGTATCTGTGTATTTACTATAGTATTAAGTGTTCACTTGAGCGTCGGTGACGCTCAAACAGCTTTGTAGGTAGTCAGGTTACACAAAGTTGCATTTACACCCTGTATTCACATTAAGGTATATAGCGCATTACATTGTTAAAAGGTTTAAATATAAAGGTATTGTGCTGTGAGCGTCTGCACCGCTGGTGACCTCCTCGTGGTCTCGAGTGTATGCTACGCCATAGCGAATCTTTCCCCTAGACATAACCATTAACGTGTCCTGTGATCGCTGGGCCGTGAGCGAACGTGACGCTTGAGCGTCTCGCCTACGGCTGAGCGATCGTTACGCAAATAGCGTACCATTACGGTATTTCTTAAGTAAACAGCGTACAGTGTTCTTAGCTTCATAAGGGTTGTTTATACGACATAGGAATTTAGCATTGTCAATTGCGGGCTCGCCCGGTCCTTTTCACATCTGCACTAGGTAGATCAGCAGACTTTATCCCCCAGCAAAAGGGTGGGAGGTTGTCTCACAGTTGCTGACGGGATAAGCGTCTGCTTCGCTTAGGTAAAGAGTGCTGAAGGAACCCGGTAACCGGAAGTAAGAACAAAACGCTTGTGTCTTTTAAAACTGTTTATTTTTCTTTTGTCTTGCGTACGCACGCATATACCTGCATTTCTTTCCACTTGTATATTTCATTTTTTCGTATATCACTATTCCTGTTTGCCAATTTTATAGTTGATAGAAAGTGCAAAAAGAGATTTGCTGTTATTTAATAGTAAAAGTAATAATTAAAGTATAGAACACGGTTTTGTCTTAGAGACGAGGCAGCCAGTGTGCAGTGTGGATTGCGGTGGATGATCAGGGATCATCTACATTGATAAATATTGTGTTACGGTGGATCCTCTGCATTGCGTACACGTGTCGCTAACAAAGACTAGCGTACGCAATCCGAAAGGCAGACGCACGCAGCGTACATTACGCAACGTAGCGTCTGGTTACGCCCACGTAGCTCAAGTTGTGATAAAGTTGAATTAGCGCAAAAGCGATAAGTAGCGCAAAAGCGATAAGTGGCGCAAAGGCGATAAGTAACGCACAGCGGTAGATAACGCGACGCGGTAAATAACGCAAATCTATTTTTGGAAAATCTGAAATTTAGTTTAACAGATCCTGCTCCTAATTGGTAACACTCTTGGCCTGAAGACAATTTCTGCGCAGAAATAGAGGTAGAAACAAAAGTGTACATGTGTTGAGTGAGTGTGTTTATACAATTTTAAAGGGGGAACCAAAAGGAAAGTCGGGTACTCGTTAAGGAACATACGTGTAAGTGACATATACGGTGGCCAGGGAGGCATCTCTGGTTAAATAATATTTGAGCATTAGAGTATAGCGGACCATAAGGTAACAAGACCAGGAGGTCATAAGGTAACAAGACCAGGAGGTCATAAGGAACAAGACCAGGAGGTCATAAGGTAAAAAGGTCCGCTATAAAAGTCCAGTGGCACAACGCCTGGGGTGTTGGTGCAGAACCCATATAGGCCATTAAGCTCTGGCTGAAGGAATTCGCAGCCGAAATTTTCGATTCCACTGGTCGCTCCGCACATAAGATTAGTTGCTTATGTGCTGAACGATTGTACCGCACGTAATTGTGTGCATTAGTAAACCTGACCGGTACTATTTGTGTACGAAGGTCATAAACGCTATTTGTACATTCTGACGTGATTTGTGTAATTTTTTATTTTTGGAAGGGAAGTTCGCTGGTCACTCAGGAACTATCTAACAACCCCAACGTTTACTGGAAAGAGTAAGTGTCCTGCGGGTATCCCTCATATGTTCCAGTAAACTGAAGGTTCCATAGGGGCCCTGTATCGAGTACGCCAGCACCATATCGGTGTGATCAGGTCGTATTGGTCGAGGTGGGCGAGTGAGTGGGGTACTCGGTAAACCGCCACCGCCGGCCTACTGTGGAGTAATTTGGTTGTCTGTAAAGGCTTGCTGAAAACCTTGATACAGAAAATCCAAGGAGGACTAAGCAACACCTACAGACGATGGGGGCCAGTTGCTCAGGTAGGGGGCGATCAACCCTGGTTCAGGTTGATTCTGTGAACCGACCAGTTGGGTCGGCAAGATACATTATGTGTGAAAAATACGGTAGTCACACAGAGGTTTTATGTGATGAATGGGAACGAATGACTGTACAAGACAGGGACAAATTCCCAAGAATAGGTAGTTTCAGCCCGGAAGTGTTACAAAATTTAAGGAGGAGGATATGTCTCGTAAAACCAACAAAGAGACGAATTCAGCATTATGATTATTTACAGTTGTGGCACCAGGAAGGTGAGATACAGAGAGGTTTGGCTCTGGCGGCAGGATCTGGGGCAGTCAGGAAGTTGATTGCCACAGCTCCTCCTCCACCATATATTGCAGGAGAGAAGTTGATTGCGGAGAGAAACGCACTGGGTTGTAAAACTAAAACTCTTAGTAACCATGTTAATGTTAATGATGTTAACCAAATAACCCATGCAAGTATTAACCCGTGCAAGTTGTACCCTGTTTTGAACCTTCCCCAGGAGTGTGATCAAGAAGACGATCCATCAACAATTTCAGCTCTCTCTCTTGCAGCCACCATTTCAGAGACTACAGTAGGCACATCAACAGCCACGAGATTAGTGAAGGCCCCTAGCGGGGGGATAGGTGAGGTCGTGTCATCAGGTAAGTACGGCACCATGCATTACACTGAAACACTTACACCCCAAGCTGTAGAATCTACACAGAGTGAAGTTATAAGAGTTAATCCTGTAAAGGTGATAGTAGTTCCCAATGGGAAAACAGATGCATCAGGAGTCACACCCGTCAGGAACATCGCCATGTATTGCCCGTTCACTAGAATGGAATTAAGGACCATAGTGTCTGAATTCCCAGACCCCAGAAAGGATTTAGTGGCAAGCCAAAAATATATCAGGGATCTAGGAAACACTTTAGAGCCCAATAATAAGGATTGGCAAGTAGTGCTAAGAGCTTGCTTACCCCCCAGTGTCGACCCAGTTAAATTCTTGGCTGATTGTGGACTAGACAAAGAGGTACCACTTACAGATGTGTACGACCAGGATAATGTAAAAAGGATAAATTTGCAGCTAAAAGAATATTTCCCAGCCGTTGCTAAATGGAATAAACTATTCTCCATTAAACAAAAGGAGTCTGAAACGGCAGCAGAATATTTCCACCGGGCATTATCAGAAATGGCAAAATACACTGGTATAGAAGACATAAAGACCAACCCAAACCATCGAGAAGTAGCAGTATCTGTACTGATGGATGGTTTGAAAGAAACATTAAAGGCTAGGGTACAGACCACGCAGCCATGCTGGCGAGGTCTGTCAGTGTCCACTTTGAGAGAGGCTGCTGTTGATCACGACAAAAACATCACTAGGCACAGGGAGTCGCAAAGTGATAAGTTGATGTCCGTAAGTATACAGGCGCTGACCACAAGGCAGCCTGCGTATGTACCACCGAATCCTGTGGGTAAGGCAAGTGGAATACCATGTTTTTCTTGTAACAAACCAGGACATTTTGCACGAGACTGTAGAGTAAGAAATGTACAAAGATCTTTTCAACCCCCTAGACAACAACACCACACACGACATTGGGAGCAGGGTCCACAGAGGCGGAGTTTTGAGCCACATACAGGGGAAACAAAAAGATATCCCCCAAACAGAGATTGGCATGCCTCTGGTAGTTCCCAGCTAACCCCCGCACAAGTAGTTGCTGCCAATGGGATTCAGGGCGGTCAGCATACCCAATAGGGGTGTGGCCATACCTGTAATCTGCAACCAGTTAAATTGATTGCCAGTCTTGGAAGCGAACCAGAGATTGCAATCAATGTGGCTGGTAAAACTTTAAACTTTCTTGTAGACACAGGGGCGGCCAAGTCAGTGATAAATTCGACAGTGGGCATGAGAACCACTGGTAGGACAGTTCCAGCCATAGGAGTAACAGGAGTAGTCCAGCACTACCCTGTTAGCAAACCAGCCGAGATTACAATAGGGCCTCTGCACACCAAGCATTCCTTTTTGCTGGCTGTATCGGCACCGACCAATCTCCTGGGAAGAGACTTACTATGTAAAATGGGTTGCGTCATTTATTGTACTCCTGAAGGTGTATTCTTGGACATACCTGAGAATCACGCTCAAGAAGTACGAGATATGTTAGACTCCCCATCAAAATTAATGTCACATTCCATTATGACAAATAGGAATCCATCCCAGGTAGAAGAGATGACATCTCAGATACCAGATTCACTTTGGACAAAAGATGGACAAGACACTGGATTAATGGCAAACGTAGCTCCAGTAGTAGTGCAAGTAAAAGATGGTAGGATAGCTCCAAAAATCCCACAGTATCCTCTGAAGCCAGAGGTGGAGTTAGGAGTTTTTCCCGTAATAGAGCGCTTGCTACAACAGGGCATTCTAGTAAGAACGTCCAGCACAGCAAATAGTCCCATCTTCCCTGTTAAAAAGAGTGGGGGGAGGGGTTACAGGCTAGTGCAGGATCTAAGGGGGATTAACAAAATAGTCGAGAGTCAGTTCCCCGTAGTGCCTAATCCAGCTGTCATCCTAATGCAAATTCCTCCCACTGCCAAATTTTTCACTGTTATTGACCTCTGCTCCGCTTTCTTTTCGGTACCTCTGCACCCTGACAGTCAATATTTGTTTGCATTCACATACAGAGGAGTCCAATACACGTGGACTCGATTACCCCAAGGTTTCATAGATAGTCCAAGTATATTTTCTCAGGCTTTGCATGATTGTTTACAGTCTTTCCAACCAGAAAGTGGATCAGTGTTGATACAGTATGTGGATGATCTACTACTGTGTTCTGATTCATTGGAGGCATCCCTGAAAGATACGAAACAGCTCCTGTTTCATCTTTCAGACACAGGTCACAAGGTCTCCAAAGACAAGTTGCAATTATGCCAAGCTAAGGTAAAATATTTGGGACACTGTCTAACACAAGGACTGAGACACCTGACCGCGGATAGAATCCAAGCCATTAGAGACATGACACTACCACAAACCCAGCAACAGATCAGAACGTTTTTAGGAATGTGTGGATATTGCCGTAATTGGATCCCAGGGTTTTCCATATTGGCACTACCTCTGCAGGAAATGGTCTCCTCAAACAAACCTGATCGGATTTCGCATACAGACGAATCTGAAACGGCATTTGAGAGACTCAAACAGTGTCTAACGCAGGCACCTGCACTAGGTATGCCAGACTATGGGAAACCCTTTGAACTATACGGAACAGAAAGTGCTGGGTGCGCAGCAGGTGTACTAACACAAAAACACGGTGACGCCAGCAGGCCAGTTGCATACTACAGCGCTCAGCTAGATACGGTAGCGCGGTCCCTCCCCACATGCTTGCGTAGCGTTGCGGCGATAGCATTGCTAGTGACGAAAAGCGAAGATGTCGTGCTAGGCCACAACCTCACAATCCATACACCACATGCAGTATCTGCCTTATTAAATTCTGCCCAAACCAGACATGTCTCATCAGCAAGGTTTACGAGATGGGAATTGGCATTAATGGCCCCAGTAAACATCACCATAAGGAGATGCAGCACATTAAACCCTGCAACATTTCTCCCAGGTGTGCCTGGACAGGCACAAAGGGTGGGAGGTGAGAGTGATGGGGAAGGAGGATTTTATACAAAGGAAGATGCACATGATTGTATGGAATATTTGACCCAAAATTTTACCGCAAGGCCTGACATCAGTGACAATCCACTAGAAGATGCAGAACTCACGTTCTACACGGACGGTAGTTGTCACAGACAGTCAGACTCGGGAGACTTGTGTACTGGATACGCAGTCGTAGATGACCAAGACACCATAGAAGCGGAACCGCTAGGCCCACCTCACTCAGCCCAGGTTGCTGAACTGGTCGCCCTAACCAGAGCATGTGAATTGGCTAAGGGTAAGTCTGCCAATATCTACACCGATTCTAGATACGCGTTCGGGGTAGTCCATGATTTCGGAGCCCTATGGCGGCTCAGAAATTTCATGACGGCAGCTGGCACACCGATAGCGCATGCAGCGTATATAAAAAGGCTTCTAACAGCGATACAAGAACCCGACAGAGTGGCTGTTATCAAATGTAAAGCACATACGTATAGCCAAGACCCAGTATCCCTTGGTAACAGCCGAGCAGACGAAGCTGCAAAGCTTGCAGCTGCTACCCCCATACGGACAGACACCACACAGTTGATGGTATTTAATACCATCAACACACAGAAGTTGTGTGAGATGCAGAATTTGTGTTCCACTCAAGAGAGAGCAGTCTGGAAGGCAAAGGGATATGGCCAGGAGCCCTCAGGGCTCTGGACGGATGGACATGGTAAACCAGTGGCCCCCAGGGCATACCTTCCATGTCTGGCTGAAGCAGCTCACGGGCTGACTCATCTAGGCAAGGAGGGGATGTGCAAATTGGTAAGAGCATACTGGTGCGCCCCAGGATTCTCCTCTCATGCTGGTAAAAGAGCAATGTCATGCCTTACCTGTCTGAGAAAGAATATTGGAAAGGCAATACCTACAGAACCCTCCCATATCCCACCTGCCGGCGGCCCTTTCCAAGTCATACAAATTGACTTCATCCAATTGCCCCCATGTAGAAACTTAAAGTATGTACTTGTCTGTATAGATGTTTTCTCGAATTGGGTCGAAGCTTTTCCAGCAGCTACAAATACCGCCATGTTTACAGCTAAGAAAATTGTGCAGGAATTTGTATGTAGATATGGTATCCCTAGAATCATTGAAAGTGATAGGGGTACCCATTTTACAGGTGATGTCTTTCAAGGAATGTGTAAGTTGATGGGAATTGATAGCAAGCTGCACACTCCGTACCGTCCACAGGCGAGTGCGAAGGTCGAAAGAGTGAACAGCACTATTAAAAATAAATTGAGTAAAGTAATGGCAGAGACAGGATTGACGTGGCCAGAAGCTTTACCCATTGTTTTATATAGCATCAGAACCACTCCCAGGTCCCCTCTTAATCTGTCTCCTTTTGAAATTCTGTTTGGTCGACAACCGCATGTCATGATTAACCCTCAGGATGATTTGAAATGTAACAATGAAGTAACTGTAAAGTACTTGATTAACATGAGTAAGCAGTTGAGGAGTCAAAATGATAATCTGAAGTTGGTGATTCCTGATTTACCAGATAGTAATTGTCATGACATTGAACCTGGGGATTATGTAATGATACGAAATTTTCTACGCTCAGGTTGTCTTATTGATAGATGGGAAGGACCATACCAGGTCTTATTGACTAGCACCACAGCATTGAAGGTTGCTGAGAGAGAGACTTGGGTCCATTCATCCCACTGCAAGAAGGTTGCTGACCCAGAGAAGTCCCGTGATAAGGAACAGACGGTAGAGGTTGTATCACTGGAGTGTCTGTTCCAGGAGGACTGAGGCGGCACCTGAGCCTTGAAGATCGAAAGCAGTTGTCGACTCCCTTCTCCCTTTTATTGTTTTTCTCCACTTCCCATCCCTTCTCCCTTGATATTTCTTTTTCCCCTTTTTCATTCTTCTCCATTTCCTCCTCAAAGATGGACTTGCCCAAAGAGACTGTGATCCGGATTTTGATGTTAACCATGATGTTGACCAGAGCAGTCTGTTCCGGCGAGAGTACCATAGAGGTCGAGAGAGGTTCTGGAATGGGTTCCGATTATGATGATGGAGGCGTAGTTTTCCAAGATCAACCAATCCAACAAGCAAAGGCGAGTATCAGAAAACGATCCGATAGAAGAAATTGTGATGGATTGTTAGCTGAGGAAAATTGTATCTGTAGGCTCTGTGGTAATCTGGTTGAAGATGGATGCATAAAGCAATGCCAATCTAGTTTTAATATCCATATGGACCGGCATCCATTGAGTGACTATCACTCTCTAGTGGGTAACGTGTTGAACCAAACAGATTGTTGGGTATGCTCTCAAGTACCTCAGGGTCACAGCAAATCAGGGCTAGTACCATTTCCTTTAACGTTAGGGGAAGTACTTGAGCTAAGTGGTGGGAGACCGGTGGACCGGAGGTTTAACATCTCCAGCCCTCCTAGTTTGAAGCTCCACCAATACCATGTGGATAGGTCCCTCTTATGTTTTAACATCTCCAATCCTAGAAAACCGGGAAATTGGGAAGTGTCATGGAGCAACCTTACCATGACCTTTTCACACAGAGCAGATAGAATGCCTACAGATACAGAGCTTGTACGCCACATAGCCAGTAGAGGAAAATCTTTCCGGTATAGGTATACCTTAGGAAATAGAATTACTAAAGTTGGAGAGGTATCACCAGGATACTGTGCACATATCGTACAAACCGATACATGTATTAGACAGATGGAAGAATTAGGGTCAGGAGATTTCACCTGGAAGGTTTGTAACATGGTCATGTCCTTCTCCGTCCCTTATGTTCTCCCCGATGATGCATATTTCATATGCGGGAGAAAGGCGTACAAGTGGCTTGCCCCAAACTCTGAAGGATTGTGTTATATTGGAAAAGTATTGCCTGAAGTGATGACTGTAACACATGACAAAATGAAGGACATACACCGTGGTGCCCAAGCTCCTTATACTCACACTCACTACGAACACCGAGTTAAAAGACAACTGTCAGAAAGGTTAGAGCATCCGGCCTCTGATCTTATCCATGAATCCACCGGGATTCAGGTTCTGGTAGCGTTAGATTTCACTCGTACCGCTCGAGGAGTGATGAATTATAAATACATTTCCGCACTCGCCAATTTGTTAGATAATATCACTGAAATGTATGATGACACGTTTAGATACACTGGAAGGGAACTTCAAGCTTACAAAACAGAACTAGTTCAGCATAGGATGGTTCTTAATTACCTTACAGCAGTAACAGGCGGATATTGTGTTACATTGGCAACACAGTACGGTATAAAGTGTTGCACGTATATCACAAATAACACCGAGGATCCGGTAGAGGTCATAGACCAAAAGATGGACGATATTCTGCAATTAAAGTGGGAATTTCGTCGGAAACACAATCTCACCCTTGCTGCTGTAGGTAATGAGCTGACTGGTTGGGTGTCATGGTTGAACCCGCGAAATTGGTTCTCCGGTTTGGGAGAATGGGCTCAAGGAATCATAATGGATGTTGGAAAGTTTCTCCTATGTATTTTGGGT
The DNA here is from genome assembly GCF_028390025.1 of Pseudophryne corroboree. Lineage (NCBI taxonomy): Eukaryota > Metazoa > Chordata > Amphibia > Anura > Myobatrachidae > Pseudophryne > Pseudophryne corroboree. Next base: position 1,076,371,466 of record NC_086444.1, read on the forward strand.
GTCGTTATATCTATTGGATTGATATTTAGATGCGGGCAGGCTTTAATGAGGTGCAAACAAAGTACGAAAGTGATGAGCTTGAGGAGTGAGGAAACTGTAATTAACCTGGATTTGATTTATGACCCAATGCTAGAAACCATGACGTAATGATGTAATGAGTATACGGTCCGTCTTTCACCCATTTCTATGTTTTCCTCCGAGGTACAAAGACCCACGTAGACGAAGGACCTGATGAGCCAAGGGGCCGACAACGGAAAGATGGAAAGAAGAAGAGCAGACGACCTGATATACAAGATTTTATGGACAATGCCATGGGTACCCCAGTTTCCCTAGGAACTTTAAAATCACGCTAGCCCAACATTTTTTTGTAAATCCATGGACGTTGTTTGCTTTACTCACGATTTATGAGCAAAAGCACAAAGAAGAAGACTGCAATCAAACGACACCAATCAAGACCTCAATCGACGAACGTACATTAACCTGACATAGAATATCATTGCATTTTTCGTAAGTGTTCTTTATCTTCATCTCTGCAACCCTCAGGTAATAACACACATAGTCGATAGGGAATACAGGCACAGATAGCAGCAACCACATACCCCCCCAATTCATGTATCATCAACTAAAATGTGCATCCCCATTGTGTTACAACCACAGCCGAAATGAGCTCGGTAGAGTTTGACAGCCCATCCACAGACCTGTACCACAGGATAAGAAGGAATTCAAATGTATACTTCGCAATACCTCGAAGCTTGATTTACCACACGTACGGCACGATGATACATGACCCCCCCAAACATGGACTCATACACACATGCTCCTGCTTTCTCACTAGGTCATACTCTCTTCACACCTACTCCATTCTTCCTCCTTTCCCCACCATGGAAATCAATTAACCCCTGACTTACATTTTTCTCCTTAAAAATTTTGTGGCAGTTATTATTGACTGCCAAAGGGTGGACTGTCGAAGTCAGAAAAATGTCTCAATGCACACTGCCATATTTGCACCGCACACTGGTCCGTGCTGCGCATGCGTACGCTCTCCCGTGGAAGCGCATACCCGCAATAGCGTGCACTCGCACGCGCAGTATGCGCATTTACGGTAGAGTTTATGTGATCGTAGCGTGCGACTCATTCGTTACAAAAGTTCACAATTAATGTCGTTTATAGATCATGTTCCCCTCAATAGTTTCTGTAAGTTTGGTTTAGATAGAATGTCCCTGAGCGGAGGAATCCCTCTTTGTATTGTACGAAGGGTCTAACAGGAGTCATACAGCAGTATTTGGTACCCATCGGAAGAGTATTTAATTAGCAATATTCCGGTGTTGGTTTGGAGCGTATTAATCGCTCGTGCGAATAGTTATGAACATAAGAAGTTTATGTCCATTTCTATTATTTACCCATACTCAGGTATGCGGCGGGAAACCCAGTTTCCCACCCACCTGAGCCGTTTAAACTCAGCACAGCCCACCTGTATGAATCAACCTATGACCTTTGGTTACAGTACAGGGCCGAATTCCTGTGTCCAATAAGCTGAAGGATTGTAGGACCAGGAGATTGCATTGTGTGTGGGGCATAAATAGGCAGGCCGACCACATCTAGCTCTCACTCTCTCATCAACGGTTATCTGCTGATAATCGGGAGCTGGATATCGAGGCGCAGGCGATCATACCCTTTGTGCGTAAGTTCTCTCCGTAATCATTGTCTTTCTGTGAGCCAATTCCTCTCTCTCCCTCTGTGTCTATTTCTCTCTCTTTATTTTCTCTTTTCTCTCGTAACTCCCCTAGACTAAACTTTATAGTATTGTATTGTATTGTGTTAGGCCAGGATAGTATTGTAGTTTATCCCTTAGTTAGGTGTTTGGTTAGGAAGGCTTTGTTATATTGTAGTGTATCATATGTACTGTGTTACTCTTTTACAAGTATACTAGATATAATACAGATAATAGGCTTTGGAACCCTAAAACAGTATCTGTGTATTTACTATAGTATTAAGTGTTCACTTGAGCGTCGGTGACGCTCAAACAGCTTTGTAGGTAGTCAGGTTACACAAAGTTGCATTTACACCCTGTATTCACATTAAGGTATATAGCGCATTACATTGTTAAAAGGTTTAAATATAAAGGTATTGTGCTGTGAGCGTCTGCACCGCTGGTGACCTCCTCGTGGTCTCGAGTGTATGCTACGCCATAGCGAATCTTTCCCCTAGACATAACCATTAACGTGTCCTGTGATCGCTGGGCCGTGAGCGAACGTGACGCTTGAGCGTCTCGCCTACGGCTGAGCGATCGTTACGCAAATAGCGTACCATTACGGTATTTCTTAAGTAAACAGCGTACAGTGTTCTTAGCTTCATAAGGGTTGTTTATACGACATAGGAATTTAGCATTGTCACCAGCCTCTGGTACAGTTACCTGCATTGTTTCCAGAGCACCAACCTCTGATACAGTTACCCGCATTGTTTCCTGAGCTCCAGACTCTGATACAGTTACCTGCATTGTTTCCAGAGCACCAACATCTGATACAGTTACCTGCATTGTTTCCTGAGCCCCAGCCTCTTATACAGTTACCTGCATTGTTTCCAGAGCACCAGCCTCTGATACAGGTACTTGCATTGTTTCCAGAATTCCAAGCTCTGATACAGTCACCTGCATTGTTTCCTGAGCCCCAGCCTCTGATGCAGTTACCTGCATTGTTTCCTGAGCCCAAGCCTCTGATGCAGTTACCTGCATTGTTTCCTGAGCCCCAGCCTCTGATACAGTTACCTGCATTGTTTCCTAAGCCCCAGCCTCTGATGCAGTTACCTGCATTGTTTCCAGAGCACCAGCCTCTGATACAGTTACCTACATTGTTTCCTGAGCACCAGCCTCTGATACAGTTACCTGCATTGCTTCCTGAGCCCCAGCCTCTTATACAGTTACCTGCATTATTTCCTGAGCCCCAGCTTCTGATACAGTTACATGCATTGTTTCCAGAGTTCCAACCTCTGATACAGTCACCTGCATTGTTTCCTGAGCCCTAGCCTCTGATTCAGTTACTTGCATTGTATCCTGAGCCCCAGCCTCCGATGCAGTTACCTGCATTGTTTCCTGAGCCCCAGCCTCTGATACAGTTACCTGCATTGTTTCCTGAGCCCCAGCCTCTGATACAGTTACCTGCATTGTTTCCTGAGCTCCAGTCTCTGATACAGTTACATGCATTGTTTCCTGAGCTCCAGCCTCTGATACAGTTACTTGCATTGTTTCCAGAGTTCCAACCTCTGATACAGTTACCTGCATTGTTTCCAGATTTCCAACCTCTGATACAGTTACCTGCATTGTTTCTTGAGCCCCAGCTTCTGATACAGTTACCTGCATTGTTTCTTGAGCCCCAGCTTCTGATACAGTTACCTACATTGTTTCCTGAGCTGCAGTCTCTGATACAGTTACCTGCATTGTTTCCTGAGCTCCAGCCTCGGATACAGTTACCTGCATTGTTTCCTGAGCCCCAGCCTCTGGTACAGTTACCTGCATTGTTTCTAGAGCACCAACCTCTGATACAGTTATCCGCATTGTTTCCTGAGCTCCAGCCTCTGGTACAGTTACCTGCATTGTTTCCAGAGCACCAACATCTGATACAGTTACCTGCATTGTTTCCTGAGCCCCAGCCTCTTATACAGTTACCTGCTTTGTTTCCAGAGCACCAGCCTCTGATACAGGTACTTGCATTGTTTCCAGAGTTCCAACCTCTAATACAGTCAACTGCATTGTTTCCTGAGCCCCAGCCTCTGATGCAGTTACCTGCATTGTTTCCTGAGCCCCAGTCTCTGATGCAGTTACCTGCATTGTTTCCTGAGCCCCAGCCTCTGATGCAGTTACCTGCATTGTTTCCTAAGCCCCAGCCTCTGATGCAGTTACCTGCATTGTTTCCAGAGCACCAGCCTCTGATACAGTTACCTGCATTGTTTCCTGAGCACCAGCCTCTGATACAGTTACCTGCATTGTTTCCTGAGCTCCAGCCCCGGATACAATTACCTGCATTTTTTCCTGAGCTCCAGCCTCAGATACAGTTACCTGCATTTTTTCCTGAGCTCCAGCCTCGGATACAGTTACCTGCATTGTTTCCTGAGCCCCAGCCACTGGTACAGTTACCTGCATTGTTTCCAGAGCACCAACCTCTGATACAGTTACCTGCATTGTTTCCAGAGCACCAGCCTCTGATACAGTTACTTGCATTGTTTCCAGAGTTCCAACCTCTGATACAGTTCCCTGCATTGTTTCCAGAGTTCCAACCTCTGAAACAGTTGCCTGCATTATTTCCTGAGCCCCAGCTTCGGATACAGTTACCTGCATTGTTTATGGAGCTCCAGCCTCTGGTCCAGTTACCTGCATTGTTTCCAGAGCACCAACCTCTGATACAGTTACCTGCATTGCTTCCTGAGCCCCAGCCTCTTATACAGTTACCTGCATTATTTTCTGAGCTCCAACCTCTGATACAGTTACCTGCATTGTTTCCTGAGCCCCAGCCTCTGATGCAGTTACCTGCATTGTATCCTGAGCCCCAGCCTCTGATGCAGTTACCTGCATTGTTTCCTGAGCCCCAGCCTCTGATACAGTTACCTGCATTGTTTCCTGAGCCCCAGCCTCTGATGCAGTTACCTGCATTGTATCCTGAGCCCCAGCCTCTGATGCAGTTACCTGCATTGTTTCCTGAGCCCCAGCCTCTGATACAGTTACCTGCATTGTTTCCTGAGCCCCAGCCTCTGATGCAGTTACCTGCATTGTTTCCAGAGCACCAGCCTCTGATACAGTTACATGCATTGTTTCCGGAGCACCGGCCTCTGATACAGTTACCTGCATTGTTTCCTGAGCTCCAGCCTCGGATACAGTTACCTGCATTTTTTCCTGAGCTCCAGCCTCTGGTACAGTTACCTCCATTTTTTCCAGAGCTCCAACCTCTGATACAGTTACCTGTATTGTTTCCTGAGCCCCAGCCTCTTATACAGTTACCTGCATTGTTTCCAGAGTACCAACCTCTGATACAGTCACCTGCATTGTTTCCTGAGCCCTAGCCTCTGATGCAGTTACTTGCATTGTATCCTGAGCCCCAGCCTCTGATGCAGCTACCTGCATTGTTTCCTGAGCCCCAGCCTCTGATACAGTTACCTGCATTGTTTCCTGAGCCCCAGCCTCTGATACAGTTACATTCATTGTTTCCTGAGCCCCAGCCTCTGATAAAGTTACCTGCATTGTTTCCTGAGCTCCAGTCTCTGATACAATTACATGCATTGTTTCCTGAGCTCCAGCCTCTGATACAGTTACTTGCATTGTTTCCAGAGTTCCAACCTCTGATACAGTTACCTGCATTGTTTCCAGATTTCCAACCTCTGATACAGTTACCTGCATTGTTACTTGAGCCCCAGCTTTTGATACAGTTACCTGCATTGTTTCTTGAGCCCCAGCTTCTGATACAGTTACCTACATTGTTTCCAGAGCTACAGTCTCTGATACAGTTACCTGCATTGTTTCCTGAGCTCAGGCCTCGGATACAGTTACCTGCATTGTTTCCTGAGCCCCAGCCTCTGGTACAGTTACCTGCATTGTTTCCAGAGCACCAACCTCTGATACAGTTACCCGCATTGTTTCCTGAGCTCCAGCCTCTGCTACAGTTACCTACATTGTTTCCAGAGCACCAACATCTGATACAGTTACCTGCATTGTTTCCTGAGCCCCAGCCTCTTATACAGTTACCTGCATTGTTTCCAGAGCACCAGCCTCTGATACAGGTACTTGCATTGTTTCCAGAGTTCCAACCTCTGATACAGTCAACTGCATTGTTTCCTGAGCCCCAGCCTCTGATGCAGTTACCTGCGTTGTTTCCTGAGCCCCAGCCTCTGATGCAGTTACCTGCATTGTTTCCTGAGCCCCAGCCTCTGATACAGTTACCTGCATTGTTTCCTAAGCCCCAGCCTCTGATGCAGTTACCTGCATTGTTTCCTGAGCCCCAGCCTCTGATACAGTTACCTGCATTGTTTCCTGAGCCCCAGCCTCTGATGCAGTTACCTGCATTGTTTCCTGAGCCCCAGCCTCTGATGCAGTTACCTGCATTGTTTCCTGAGCCCCAGCTTCTGATACAGTTACCTGCATTGTTTCCAGATCACCAGCCTCTGATACAGTTACCTGCATTGTTTCCTGAGCACCAGCCTCTGATACAGTTACCTGCATTGTTTCCTGAGCTCCAGCCTCGGATACAGTTACCTGCATTTTTTCCTGAGCTCCAGCCTCAGATACAGTTACCTGCATTTTTTCCTGAGCTCCAGCCTCGGATACAGTTACCTGCATAGTTTCCTGAGCCCCAGCCACTGGTACAGTTACCTGCATTGTTTCCAGAGCACCAACCTCTGATACAGTTACCTGCATTGTTTCCAGAGCTCCAGCCTCTGATACAGTTACTTGCATTGTTTCCAGAGTTCCAACCTCTGATACAGTTACCTGCATTGTTTCCAGAGTTCCAACCCCTGAAACAGTTGCCTGCATTATTGCCTGAGCCCCAGCTTCTGATACAGTTACCTGCATTGTTTCCGGAGCACCGGCCTCTGATACAGTTACCTGCATTGTTTCCTGAGCTCCTGCCTCGGATACAGTTACCTGCATTTTTTCCTGAGCTCCAGCCTCTGGTACAGTTACCTCCATTGTTTCCAGAGCTCCAACCTCTGATACAGTTACCTGTATTGTTTCCTAAGCCCCTGCCTCTTATACAGTTACCTGCATTGTTTCCAGATCACAAGCCTCTGATACAGTTACTTGCATTGTTTCCAGAGTTCCAACCTCTGATACAGTCACCTGCATTGTTTCCTGAGCCCTAGCCTCTGATGCAGTTACTTGCATTGTATCCTGAGCCCCAGCCTCTGATGCAGTTACCTGCATTGTTTCCTGAGCCCCAGCCTCTGATACAGTTACCTGCATTGTTTCCTGAGCCCCAGCCTCTGATACAGTAACATTCATTGTTTCCTGAGCCCCAGCCTCTGATAAAGTTACCTGCATTGTTTCCTGAGCTCCAGTCTCTGATACAGTTACATGCATTGTTGCCTGAGCTCCAGCCTCTGATACAGTTACTTTCATTGTTTCCAGAGTTCCAACCTCTGATACAGTTACCTGCATTGTTTCCAGATTTCCAACCTCTGATACAGTTACCTGCATTGTTTCTTGAGCCCCAGCTTCTGATACAGTTACCTGCATTGTTTCTTGAGCCCCAGCTTCTGATACAGTTACCTGCATTGTTTCCTGAGCCCCAGCCTCTGATACAGTTCCTGCATTGTTTCCTAAGCCCCAGCCTCTGATGCAGTTACCTGCATTGTTTCCAGAGCACCAGCCTCTGATACAGTTACCTGCATTGTTTCCTGAGCACCAGCCTCTGATACAGTTACCTGCATTGTTTCCTGAGCTCCAGCCTCGGATACAGTTACCTGCATTTTTTCCTGAGCTCCAGCCTCAGATACAGTTACCTGCATTTTTTCCTGAGCTCCAGCCTCGGATACAGTTACCTGCATTGTTTCCTGAGCCCCAGCCACTGGTATAGTTACCTGCATTGTTTCCAGAGCACCAACCTCTGATACAGTTACTTGCATTGTTTCCAGAGTTCCAACCTCTGATACAGTTACCTGCATTGTTTCCAGAGTTCCAACCTCTGAAACAGTTGCCTGCATTATTTCCTGAGCCCCAGCTTCTGATACAGTTACCTGCATTGTTTCTGGAGCTCCAGCCTCTAGTCCAGTTACCTGCATTGTTTCCAGAGCACCAACCTCTGATACAGTTACCTGCATTTCTTCCTGAGCCCCAGCCTCGTATACAGTTACCTGCATTGTTTCCTGAGCACCAGCTTCTGATACAGTTACTTGCATTGTTTCCAGAGTTCCAACCTCTGATACAGTCACCTGCATTGTTTCCTGAGCCCTAGCCTCTGATGCAGTTACCTGCATTGTATCCTGAGCCCCAGCCTCTGATGCAGTTACCTGCATTGTTTCCTGAGCCCCAGCCTCTGATACAGTTACCTGCATTTTTTCCTGAGCTCCAGCCTCTGGTACAGTTACCTCCATTTTTTCCAGAGCTCCAACCTCTGATACAGTTACCTGCATTGTTTCCTGAGCACCAGCCTCTGATACAGTTACCTGCATTGTTTCCTGAGCTCCAGTTTCTGATACCGTTACCTGCATTGTTTCCTTAGCCCCAGCCTCTGATACAGTTACTTGCATTGTTTCCAGAGTTCCATCCTCTGATACAGTTACCTGCATTGTTTCCTGAGCTCCAGTCTCTGATACAGTTACCTGCATTGTTTGCTGAGACCCAGCTTCTGGTACAGTTACCTGCATTGTTTCCTGAGCTCCAGTTTCTGATACCGTTACCTGCATTGTTTCCTTAGCCCCAGCCTCTGATACAGTTACTTGCATTGTTTCCAGAGTTCCATCCTCTGATACAGTTACCTGCATTGTTTCCAGAGCTACAGTCTCTGATACAGTTACCTGCATTGTTTCCTGAGCTCCAGCCTCGGATACAGTTACCTGCATTTTTTCCTGAGCTCCAGCCTCTGGTACAGTTACCTGCATTTTTTCCAGAGGACCAACCTCTGATACAGTTACCTGCATTGTTTCCAGAGCACCTGCCTCTGATACAGTTACCTGCAGTGGCGTATCTATAATGGGTGCAGTGAGTTTGGTGCCCATGGGCCCCTAGGTCCACAGGGGGTCCACACCACACACACTGCACAGCATTTCTTCTATACTCACCTTTCCGGCATCCATCGGTGACTGTGTGTGTGCCCCCTCCTCTCCTGTAGCCATCACCGCCACTGCTAGCACACTGAGCACTAGAGACTCTTGCACAGTGCCAGAGTCTACAGCACATACGCAGGACTCAGAAAAAATAGCGCAGCTGACATTGTTTCCTGGGCTCCAGCCTCTGATGCAGTTATCTGCATTGTTTCCTGAGCCCCAGCTTCTGATACAGTTACATTCATTGTTTTCAGAGCTCCAGCCTCTGATACAGTTACCTGCATTGTTTCCAGAGCACTAGCCTCTGAAACAGTTACCTGCATTGTTTCCAGAGCCCCAGCCTCTGATACAGTTACCTGCATTGTTTCCAGAGCTCCAGCCTCTGATACAGTTACATGCATTGTTTCAAGAGCTCCAGCCTGTGATACAGTCACCTGTATTGTTTCCTGAGCCCCAGCCTCTGATACAGTTACCTGCATTGTTTCCTGAGCCCCAGCCTCTGATACAGTTGCCTGCATTGATTCCTGAGCCCCATCCTCTGATACAGTTGCCTGCATTGATTCCTGAGCCCCAGCCACTGATACAGTAACCTGCATTGTTTCCTGAGCCCCAGCCTCTGATACAGTTACCTATATTGTTTCCTGAGCCCCAGCCTCTGATACAGTTACCTGCATTGTTTCCTGAGCCCCAGCCTCTGATACAGTTACCTGCATTGTTTCCAGAGCCCCAGCCTCTGAAACAGTTACCTGCATTGTTTCCTAAGCCCCAGCCTCTGATGCAGTTACCTGCATTGTTTCCTGAGCCCCAGCCTCTGATACAGTTACCTGCATTGTTTCCTGAGCCCCAGCCTCTGATGCAGTTACCTGCATTGTATCCTGAGCCCCAGCCTCTGATGCAGTTACCTGCATTGTTTCCTGAGCCCCAGCCTCTGATACAGTTACCTGCATTGTTTCCTGAGCCCCAGCCTCTGATGCAGTTACCTGCATTGTTTCCAGAGCACCAGCCTCTGATACAGTTACATGCATTGTTTCCTGAGCTCCAGCCTCTGATACAGTTACTTGCATTGTTTATGGAGTTCCAACCTCTGATACAGTTACCTGCATTGTTTCCAGATTTCCAACCTCTGATACAGTTACCTGCATTGTTTCTTAAGCCCCAGCTTCTGATACAATTACCTGCATTGTTTCTTGAGCCCCAGCTTCTGATACAGTTACCTACATTGTTTCCAGAGCTACAGTCTCTGATACAGTTACCTGCATTGTTTCCTGAGCTCCAGCCTCGGATACAGTTACCTGCATTGTTTCCTGAGCCCCAGCCTCTGGTACAGTTACCTGCATTGTTTCCAGAGCACCAACATCTGATACAGTTACCCGCATTGTTTCCTGAGCTCCAGACTCTGATACAGTTACCTGCATTGTTTCCAGAGCACCAACATCTGATACAGTTACCTGCATTGTTTCCTGAGCCCCAGCCTCTTATACAGTTACCTGCATTGTTTCCAGAGCACCAGCCTCTGATACAGGTACTTGCATTGTTTCCAGAATTCCAAGCTCTGATACAGTCACCTGCATTGTTTCCTGAGCCCCAGCCTCTGATGCAGTTACCTGCATTGTTTCCTGAGCCCAAGCCTCTGATGCAGTTACCTGCATTGTTTCCTGAGCCCCAGCCTCTGATACAGTTACCTGCATTGTTTCCTAAGCCCCAGCCTCTGATGCAGTTACCTGCATTGTTTCCAGAGCACCAGCCTCTGATACAGTTACCTACATTGTTTCCTGAGCACCAGCCTCTGATACAGTTACCTGCATTGCTTCCTGAGCCCCAGCCTCTTATACAGTTACCTGCATTATTTCCTGAGCCCCAGCTTCTGATACAGTTACATGCATTGTTTCCAGAGTTCCAACCTCTGATACAGTCACCTGCATTGTTTCCTGAGCCCTAGCCTCTGATTCAGTTACTTGCATTGTATCCTGAGCCCCAGCCTCCGATGCTGTTACCTGCATTGTTTCCTGAGCCCCAGCCTCTGATACAGTTACCTGCATTGTTTCCTGAGCCCCAGCCTCTGATACAGTTACCTGCATTGTTTCCTGAGCTCCAGTCTCTGATACAGTTACATGCATTGTTTCCTGAGCTCCAGCCTCTGATACAGTTACCTGCATTGTTTCCAGATTTCCAACCTCTGATACAGTTACCTGCATTGTTTCTTGAGCCCCAGCTTCTGATACAGTTACCTGCATTGTTTCTTGAGCCCCAGCTTCTGATACAGTTACCTACATTGTTTCCTGAGCTGCAGTCTCTGATACAGTTACCTGCATTGTTTCCTGAGCTCCAGCCTCGGATACAGTTACCTGCATTGTTTCCTGAGCCCCAGCCTCTGGTACAGTTACCTGCATTGTTTCTAGAGCACCAACCTCTGATACAGTTATCCGCATTGTTTCCTGAGCTCCAGCCTCTGGTACAGTTGCCTGCATTGTTTCCAGAGCACCAACATCTGATACAGTTACCTGCATTGTTTCCTGAGCCCCAGCCTCTTATACAGTTACCTGCATTGTTTCCAGAGCACCAGCCTCTGATACAGGTACTTGCATTGTTTCCAGAGTTCCAACCTCTAATACAGTCAACTGCATTGTTTCCTGAGCCCCAGCCTCTGATGCAGTTACCTGCATTGTTTCCTGAGCCCCAGTCTCTGATGCAGTTACCTGCATTGTTTCCTGAGCCCCAGCCTCTGATGCAGTTACCTGCATTGTTTCCTAAGCCCCAGCCTCTGATGCAGTTACCTGCATTGTTTCCAGAGCACCAGCCTCTGATACAGTTACCTGCATTGTTTCCTGAGCACCAGCCTCTGATACAGTTACCTGCATTGTTTCCTGAGCTCCAGCCCCGGATACAATTACCTGCATTTTTTCCTGAGCTCCAGCCTCAGATACAGTTACCTGCATTTTTTCCTGAGCTCCAGCCTCGGATACAGTTACCTGCATTGTTTCCTGAGCCCCAGCCACTGGTACAGTTACCTGCATTGTTTCCAGAGCACCAACCTCTGATACAGTTACCTGCATTGTTTCCAGAGCACCAGCCTCTGATACAGTTACTTGCATTGTTTCCAGAGTTCCAACCTCTGATACAGTTACCTGCATTGTTTCCAGAGTTCCAACCTCTGAAACAGTTGCCTGCATTATTTCCTGAGCCCCAGCTTCGGATACAGTTACCTGCATTGTTTATGGAGCTCCAGCCTCTGGTCCAGTTACCTGCATTGTTTCCAGAGCACCAACCTCTGATACAGTTACCTGCATTGCTTCCTGAGCCCCAGCCTCTTATACAGTTACCTGCATTATTTTCTGAGCTCCAACCTCTGATACAGTTACCTGCATTGTTTCCTGAGCCCCAGCCTCTGATGCAGTTACCTGCATTGTATCCTGAGCCCCAGCCTCTGATGCAGTTACCTGCATTGTTTCCTGAGCCCCAGCCTCTGATACAGTTACCTGCATTGTTTCCTGAGCCCCAGCCTCTGATGCAGTTACCTGCATTGTATCCTGAGCCCCAGCCTCTGATGCAGTTACCTGCATTGTTTCCTGAGCCCCAGCCTCTGATACAGTTACCTGCATTGTTTCCTGAGCCCCAGCCTCTGATGCAGTTACCTGCATTGTTTCCAGAGCACCAGCCTCTGATACAGTTACATGCATTGTTTCCGGAGCACCGGCCTCTGATACAGTTACCTGCATTGTTTCCTGAGCTCCAGCCTCGGATACAGTTACCTGCATTTTTTCCTGAGCTCCAGCCTCTGGTACAGTTACCTCCATTTTTTCCAGAGCTCCAACCTCTGATACAGTTACCTGTATTGTTTCCTGAGCCCCAGCCTCTTATACAGTTACCTGCATTGTTTCCAGAGTACCAACCTCTGATACAGTCACCTGCATTGTTTCCTGAGCCCTAGCCTCTGATGCAGTTACTTGCATTGTATCCTGAGCCCCAGCCTCTGATGCAGCTACCTGCATTGTTTCCTGAGCCCCAGCCTCTGATACAGTTACCTGCATTGTTTCCTGAGCCCCAGCCTCTGATACAGTTACATTCATTGTTTCCTGAGCCCCAGCCTCTGATAAAGTTACCTGCATTGTTTCCTGAGCTCCAGTCTCTGATACAATTACATGCATTGTTTCCTGAGCTCCAGCCTCTGATACAGTTACTTGCATTGTTTCCAGAGTTCCAACCTCTGATACAGTTACCTGCATTGTTTCCAGATTTCCAACCTCTGATACAGTTACCTGCATTGTTACTTGAGCCCCAGCTTTTGATACAGTTACCTGCATTGTTTCTTGAGCCCCAGCTTCTGATACAGTTACCTACATTGTTTCCAGAGCTACAGTCTCTGATACAGTTACCTGCATTGTTTCCTGAGCTCAGGCCTCGGATACAGTTACCTGCATTGTTTCCTGAGCCCCAGCCTCTGGTACAGTTACCTGCATTGTTTCCAGAGCACCAACCTCTGATACAGTTACCCGCATTGTTTCCTGAGCTCCAGCCTCTGCTACAGTTACCTGCATTGTTTCCAGAGCACCAACATCTGATACAGTTACCTTCATTGTTTCCTGAGCCCCAGCCTCTTATACAGTTACCTGCATTGTTTCCAGAGCACCAGCCTCTGATACAGGTACTTGCATTGTTTCCAGAGTTCCAACCTCTGATACAGTCAACTGCATTGTTTCCTGAGCCCCAGCCTCTGATGCAGTTACCTGCGTTGTTTCCTGAGCCCCAGCCTCTGATGCAGTTACCTGCATTGTTTCCTGAGCCCCAGCCTCTGATACAGTTACAGATGTAGCCACCTTTATCTTGAGTGGCCGCGGCGGTTGGCCCGTTCGACCATACGCAGCGTACTGTGGCGTAGCGAGGCGCGCCTAGCCACAGAGAGGCTATCTAATCGCACGGAGACAGACATTTGACGTTTGGCGTTACCTTTACGTGTAATACCTGCGATCAGCCACCAGATGTCGCTTTTTACAATCACCACTGCGCATGCGTGTGGTCTCCCGTAAAATACAATACTGACATACATAATAAGGACTACTTTACTAAGGCGTCTCATTACGCTGCATACAGCAAATACTGTACTCATTACGCTGCATTATTTAATACAGTACTGTACAGTATATACAGTACGACACCGACGCAAATACAGTAGTACAGCATACAGTATATGATCCATCTACAATACTTTATGAATACTGTATGTGAGCGTGCAAGTCCCGCAGACAAAACACAGTACTGTAAAACCAGTAGTGTACACTGTCGCAAATGGATGTGTGTTACAAGTTCACTATTGCCTCTCAAGATTAGGAATTTTCTACAGTGTTATCGTCCTAATCCCGTAGCCATTACAGCATAATCAAAACCAACGGATTTATACATTTGTCTGCGGCGAAGTGGTGAAGTGTTTCGCTTCCTATACTCAGAGTCCAGGGTTCGATTCCTTAAGTACTGTACGAATGCATGTTACTGTAGTTTTTTTCAGACACTTTATTATTTTTTTTATTCACATACTGCAAACCAGGGCATACAGTAGCTGCATGAGCGGTTCTATGCGATCGAGTCCGGTGTACCATAATCTGCAGGTTCTATGCAGGTTAAGGTACTATGCTCCGTACACAGTACACATACAATTCTGTAGCTGGGCAGACTGAATAGAAATGGCTACCACCTATGACTCCTTGCCCCACAGAGGCCCTAGGCTACGGAGCAAGTAATAGTCCAGATTGTACAGACTATGGGGCAATGCTGAATGAGCGTCACAATCCCCTAGCTAAAATACACAGTATGCATATTATGGTACACCGGACTCGATGACATACTGTAGCACACTGGCAAAATGGCCGCCGCCCCTGAACCCTTGTGCAGGTTATGGGGCTATGCTGAAGGAGCGTCACAATCCCCTAGCCAAAATACACAGGGGAGGGATAAGCTACTGTAGGATTGCATACAGTATTACGGTACACCGGACTCAATCGCATAGCACACTGTCAAAACGACCACTACCCATGAACCCCCACCTCCTGAACCCCCACCTCGTGGCAGGCAGCAGTTGGGTATGGAATGAGAAATGGCATAAGCTGTGCAGGCTACGGGGCGATGCTGAAGGAGCGTCACAATCCCCTAGCCAAAATACACAGAGATACTGTAAGCGAGGTCTATGCACATTACAGTACTGTACAGTACGTTACACCGGGCTCGGTCGCATAGCAAACTGACAAAACACAAGTTTTACAGTACATACAGTAAAGCAGGCCAAAGCTGCAGGAGAGTTTCTACTGTAAAGGTTCTATGCACCGTACGGTAATGTACACATACCTGTACAATTCTATAGCAGGGCAGACTCAATTGAAATGGCTACCGCCTGTGACTCCTACAGTAGCTCCTAGGAGGCACTCAGCTATGGAGCAAATAACAGCACAGATTTTGCAGGCTACGGGGCAATGCTGAAGGAGCGTCACAATCCCCTAGCTACAATACACAGGGGTGATAGAGATAATCGAGTGGCTGGAGGGGGGTCCCCTTGATTTAAGGGGCCCCCACTCCTCCAGGGTACTCCGGCCAGGTGTGACTAGTTGGGTATTTAATTCCATGGCCGCAGGGACCTGTATAAAAGTCTCCCCCGGCTGTGCATTATCTGTCCAGCTAGTGGAGCCCAGTGCTGATTCAAAAAATATGGGGAACCCCTACGCTTTTTTTGTCCCCCTTATTTTTTGCACCAGGACCAGGCGCAGAGCCCGGTGCTGGTTCTAAAAAGATGGGGGATCCCGTGTCCATTTTTTCCGTATTCCTTCCGGAATTCGACTGCAATTGCATATACAGTACTGTACCCCTTAATGTCACTGCTTACAGTATACAGTATTTAGACATGAGCTTGTGTACAGTATCTGTCATGAGGTGCTTTTTTCACTGACACTATAACTTTTTTCTATTGTGATATACTGTACTGTACAGAGGCGGCAAACTAGCCAAACGGGAATAATCAGCTTCTGCAGAATAAAATGAGATGCTACAGTACATGCCTATATTCTGTGAGTGACTGCGGCTCTATGAAATTAAATCAGAAAATTTAAATATGAAATGCATTACTAATGTGTGGCATTACTGTACTGTATGTGTATAAGGTGTACTACAATATTTTCTGGTGTAACATAAGGAAAGGGCACTACTGCATGGTCTAATGCAGTGGTTCTCAAACTTGGTCCTCAGGACCCCACACAGTGCATGTTTTGCAGGTAAACCAGCAAGTGCACAGATGTATTCATTACTAACTGACACATTTTAGAAGGTCCATACAGTAGGTGGAGCTAATTTTTTCACTTGTGATTCTGTGAGACCTGCAAAACCTGCACTGTGTGGGGTCCTGAGGACTGAGTTTGAGAACCTGTGGTCTAATGTAAATAAAGATGAATGTGGTGGGGTGTAATGTGAATAAGGGGCATTACTGTTAGGAGTAATGTGGTACTATGATATGATGTCATGAGAATAAGAGACACCACTGCATGATATAATGTGAATAAAGTTGCAGTACTGTGTTGTGTCATTTCATCTTCGGGTATTATTGTGTTACCATGCCCCTTCCCAGCAAGAACATACTGTACACTGTTTTGGGCTGGCACTAAATGTGCACATTGTTCTTATTTAGATTATAGGGGGTAGGAGCGCCAAAATGGGTGATGGTGCTGGGAAAGGGGTGCAGGGTTAGAGGCGGAACTACGTAGCATCTGTGCAAGAGGGCATCAGCCAAAATCTAGCCTAGGGCATCATGTTGGTCAGGTTTGGCTCTG
Source organism: Pseudophryne corroboree (assembly GCF_028390025.1). Taxonomy (NCBI): domain Eukaryota; kingdom Metazoa; phylum Chordata; class Amphibia; order Anura; family Myobatrachidae; genus Pseudophryne; species Pseudophryne corroboree. The sequence continues at coordinate 1,076,388,013 of NC_086444.1, forward strand.
ATAATACTGTATACTGTACTCTTACTGTACTTTGCATTCAATACAGATACTGTTTGCACACAGGTTTTACATGAATCATTGGCAATGCTGCAGGAGTGTCTCATTAGGCAATCTAAAATATACCACGACTATGGGTGGGGATACAGTAGGGAAGTTCTGTCACCATAAGCTGTCTGCTGTGTATAGCATATTTCCATCTGAGATGCATTTGTGTGTTTGTAATAAGAAAAAAACATTTTACTGTACATTTAGTGGATACAGTATTTCTCCCCCATAATGACGTATCATACTGTACAGGTACCCTCATGTACTGTACCGTACCATACTGTAAAATTGAATATTTATTGGAAAAACATCAATATTAATGTAAAAATAAAGTATTACAACATCCGATTCCATGTACTGCACTGATCAAAATGTACAGTACTCTTATTCAGGACTTATAAAACTGAAAATAACTGTTCATACAGTACACATCAATAACATTACTACTGTATAATATTCTACATTAGTTTATGCAATAATCAGACAAAGGCAATTTTATCATTTTTTTTAATAATGCACCAATTTAAAATTTTAAACAGAAAATACAGAACTACATATTTGTGGCTTGACCATTTCTTTCAACTACAACAGGTAATACTTTATACAGGTGATTTATATAATTATTACAATGTTCAGGTGTGAGTACTTCTAGCCAAAATTTCTTTATCCCATCCACCAGTTGCTGTTTTGTTGTTGGCTTTGCAACACTCCTAACGTACCTCTTCAATTGAGCCCACACTAATTCGATTGGGTTCATGTCTGGTGATCTAATTAAAAAAAAAAAAAAAGCGTATAGAAAAAATTAATTACAGTACATTACAGTAAATAGAGAAAATTAAACATACAATATTGTACTGTTTATTAAACAAAATTTTTTTTTACAGTACTAGAGTGCTATCCAAAATTTTACTTGTACACTGTTGAAAGAATACTCACTCTGGTGGTGTGCGTTCCCAATTCATACCTTTCTCTTCCATAAATTTGGCTGAGGCGGAGTGTTTAGGATCATTGTCTTGGAATATCCTATGGTGAGTTGGGTAATATTTATTCACAAATGGCACCATACATTTCTCTACTATTGTTTCTTGGAAATATTTCTTATCCATGATTCCTACAGAAATCAAAAAATGTTGTTCATTAATAAGCAACTCCTTTTATTGTGCAGTTACACGTACTCTACAGTACAACATGTATTTTTACAGAACACAGGCACAGAATAAAGTATAGTACTGTACTGTACCTTCGAAAAATAATAGGGGACCAGCTCCTAATCGTGATATGCCTCCCCATACATGGATTTTCAATGGATGCTTTGGGCGTGGTTTTAAAGAGATATGGTTACGTTTCCTGAATGACATTCTGGAGAACCGCTCAAGGGCAACAGACGATTCATCTGTGAAAATGACATCATCAAATGTTTCACCACTCTCAATCCATCGCCGTGCCTGTTCCACTCTCTTTTCTTTATTCACATCTCTTATCATTGGAGATATCCTGTGAAGAGCCAAAAATAATGAAATCAGATACAGTTATGAAATTACAGATTTACAGATTACTGTATATACAGTAGACTGTATGTGCAGTATACTGTATTATATACCTACTGTATACATTAAACTGTACATACAGTACATTAAGTTACATACAGAGTAATATATATATACATACTGTACATACACACAAACACACACACACAGTATACAGTATGTAATCATCACAATAAGCCGGCAATGCTTCATTGCTGTCTCTGAGTGCCTATACAGTAGGTATCTCTTTTGGGATAGAATACTGTATATACAGTATATACACACACACATACTGTATATAGTATAAAGTACACACTCTGTATAATGATTTATGGCATTATTATATCACGTATCAAGGGATTATTAACAGTGCATTTACTGTATGGTTTATACTGCTTTCAGTATTTTACCTTGTTGCGCCAAAGGTCCATCCCATTTTCCGTCGCATCCTTCTGATGCTGGTGGCCGATATGTCCAGGTCATACTTGGAATGGAGAATTCGTTTTATTTGCAGAGCAGTACGCTCATCATCCTCACGAGTTAGTTCCTCCACAATTTGTTGCACTCTCCTACAGTACAATACAGTATGAAAAATATGAATTCATGAACAGCACAATCACAGTTACAATTGATGAAGTTTTAATTTTATTTCAAAAAAATTGTTTATGGTATAAAGCAAGTCATTTAAACATTACAGTAGTGTACAGTACGTACCATGTGCATTTTGTAGGAAATACAAATCTGGGCGTTGTTCTCTCGAATGCATGATAGCGCACCGTTTCTAAAGTGACTATAATGCCACTTTCCTTGAGCCATGCATGGATCTCTTTGATGGTTTTATTTTCTTTTTTCATGTTGGCGATTATCTTGCTCATCGTTTTGTTGATAGTTACTGGCATGTTGTCCAACTATAATTCCTGTATGGAGAGAAAACATTTGTGAATACTGTAGTCTAAAATTTACACATCTGAAAATGCATAAGAGTTTTATGATAGAAGTTAATACTGTACATGTTTACTATCCAGTACCTGATGTTCAAATTTAAGTATTGTATACTGTACAGTACTGAAAATACAACTTCAGTGTTATGGACTGCAATTAGTTTCCTGTATGAAACAGATACAGTACAGTAAATAACCCTCCTTGGAAGTGCATGGGCCCTGTGAGACTTACAGTAGTGTACAGCATAAGGGTCGACTGACATGATGTACAAGCATTACATACAGTACATGTCAGTACTGTATGTAAATTCTTCAATTATTGCCTAACAACAATGCTGCTTACTGTATATTAAATACTGTAGGCCTAGAAATGTGCATCTCAATATAGTAGTTAAAAACACAGGGGCCTATGTGGATAAGCGAGTTCTATGCACACAAAAAATGGCCACCGACCGTGAACCCCCAGCACGTGGCAGCGCTCGGATATGTAGTGAGATACAGTATGGCATACATTTCACAGTTCAGGGGGCAATGCTGAAGGAGCGTCACAATCCCCTAGCTCAATTACATTGGGATAAGCGAGGTCTACTGTATGCACATTACGGTATACCGAGCTGGATCGCTTAGCAACCTGACAAAATGGCCGCCGACCGTGAACTCCCAGCACGTGGCAGCGCTCGGATATGTAGTGAGATACAATATGGCATACATTTCACAGTTCAGGGGGCAATGCTGAAGGAGCGTCACAATCCCCTAGCTCAATTACATTGGGATAAGCGAGGTCTATGCACATTACGGTATACCGAGCTGGATCGCTTAGCAACCTGACAACATGGCCGCCGACCGTGAACTCCCAGCACGTGGCAGCGCTCGGATATGTAGTGAGATACAATATGGCATACATTTCACAGTTCAGGGGGCAATGCTGAAGGAGCGTCACAATCCCCTAGCTCAATTACATTGGGATAAGCGAGGTCTACTGTATGCACATTACGGTATACCGAGCTGGATCGCTTAGCAACCTGACAAAATGGCCGCCGACCGTGAACTCCCAGCACGTGGCAGCGCTCGGATATGTAGTGAGATACAATATGGCATACATTTCACAGTTCAGGGGGCAATGCTGAAGGAGCGTCACAATCCCCTAGCTCAATTACATTGGGATAAGCGAGGTCTATGCACATTACGGTATACCGAGCTGGATCGCTTAGCAACCTGACAACATGGCCGCCGACCGTGAACTCCCAGCACGTGGCAGCGCTCGGATATGTAGTGAGAGATGGTATACATTTTAAAATACACCGGGATAAGTTGTACAGGCCATGGAGCAATGCACAGGGACATTCATCATTTACGTACAGTACAGTACTGTATATAAATAATTGTAAACCGTAAATGAAAGAATTACCGGTCAAATACTGTATGACGAAACTGTGTCAATGAGCTGGAACAGTATGGCCTGTGAAGAAGTTTTCGAAGGCAGAAACGGAGAGCAAATTATCAGGAGATTTCTGAAAGGTCGGAGAAGATCCACACAGCAAGTCTGCCTACGAGGAAACAGCTTTGCAAAGTGGGTAGCGGGGCGGTGACTGAGACGCTCTTTTATTCACATTCACACAAAAGGAATTCTTACCGCTGTGATTGGTGCCAATATAGGCGCATTCATCCTTACACCAATCACAGAGCATACTGTACAGGTACTTTTGAATGTGAATAAAAGAGCATCTCAGTCACCGCCCGCTACCCACTTTGCAAATTTGTTTCCTCGTAGGCAGACTTGCTGTGTGGATCTTCTCCGACCTTTCAGAAATCTCCTGATAATTTGCTCTCCGTTTCTGCCTTCGAAAACTTCTTCACAGGCCATACTGTTCCAGCTCATTGACACAGTTTCGTCATACAGTATTTGACCGGTAATTCTTTCATTTACGGTTTACAATTATTTATATACAGTACTGTACGTAAATGATGAATGTCCCTGTGCATTGCTCCATGGCCTGTACAACTTATCCCGGTGTATTTTAAAATGTATACCATCTCTCACTACATATCCGAGCGCTGCCACGTGCTGGGAGTTCACGGTCGGCGGCCATTTTGTCAGGTTGCTAAGCGATCCAGCTCGGTATACCGTAATGTGCATAGACCTCGCTTATCCCAATGTAATTGAGCTAGGGGATTGTGACGCTCCTTCAGCATTGCCCCCTGAACTGTGAAATGTATGCCATACTGTATCTCACTACATATCCGAGCGCTGCCACGTGCTGGGAGTTCACGGTCGGCGGCCATTTTGTCAGGTTGCTAAGCGATCCAGCTCGGTATACCGTAATGTGCATACAGTAGACCTCGCTTATCCCAATGTAATTGAGCTAGGGGATTGTGACGCTCCTTCAGCATTGCCCCCTGAACTGTGAAATGTATGCCATATTGTATCTCACTACATATCCGAGCGCTGCCACGTGCTGGGAGTTCACGGTCGGCGGCCATTTTGTCAGGTTGCTAAGCGATCCAGCTCGGTATACCGTAATGTGCATACAGTAGACCTCGCTTATCCCAATGTAATTGAGCTAGGGGATTGTGACGCTCCTTCAGCATTGCCCCCTGAACTGTGAAATGTATGCCATACTGTATCTCACTACATATCCGAGCGCTGCCACGTGCTGGGAGTTCACGGTCGGCGGCCATTTTGTCAGGTTGCTAAGCGATCCAGCTCGGTATACCGTAATGTGCATAGACCTCGCTTATCCCAATGTAATTGAGCTAGGGGATTGTGACGCTCCTTCAGCATTGCCCCCTGAACTGTGAAATGTATGCCATATTGTACAGTATCTCACTACATATCCGAGCGCTGCCACGTGCTGGGAGTTCACGGTCGGCGGCCATTTTGTCAGGTTGCTAAGCGATCCAGCTCGGTATACCGTAATGTGCATAGACCTCGCTTATCCCAATGTAATTGAGCTAGGGGATTGTGACGCTCCTTCAGCATTGCCCCCTGAACTGTGAAATGTATGCCATATTGTATCTCACTACATATCCGAGCGCTGCCACGTGCTGGGAGTTCACGGTCGGCGGCCATTTTGTCAGGTTGCTAAGCGATCCAGCTCGGTATACCGTAATGTGCATACAGTAGACCTCGCTTATCCCAATGTAATTGAGCTAGAGGATTGTGACGCTCCTTCAGCATTGCCCCCTGAACTGTGAAATGTATGCCATACTGTATCTCACTACATATCCAAGCGCTGCCACGTGCTGGGGGTTCACGGTCGGTGGCCATTTTTTGTGTGCATAGAACTCGCTTATCCACATAGGCCCCTGTGTTTTTAACTACTATATTGAGATGCACATTTCTAGGCCTACAGTATTTAATATACAGTAAGCAGCATTGTTGTTAGGCTTTACGCTACCCACTTTGCAAATCTGTTTCCTCGTAGGCAGACTTGCTGTGTGGATCTTCTCCGACCTTTCAGAAATCTCCTGATAATTTGCTCTCCGTTTCTGCCTTCGAAAACTTCTTCACAGGCCATACTGTTCCAGCTCATTGACACAGTTTCGTCATACAGTATTTGACCGGTAATTCTTTCATTTACGGTTTACAATTATTTGTATACAGTACTGTACGTAAATGATGAATGTCCCTGTGCATTGCTCCATGGCCTGTACAACTTATCCCGGTGTATTTTAAAATGTATACCATCTCTCACTACATATCCGAGCGCTGCCACGTGCTGGGAGTTCACGGTCGGCGGCCATGTTGTCAGGTTGCTAAGCGATCCAGCTCGGTATACCGTAATGTGCATAGACCTCGCTTATCCCAATGTAATTGAGCTAGGGGATTGTGACGCTCCTTCAGCATTGCCCCCTGAACTGTGAAATGTATGCCATACTGTATCTCACTACATATCCGAGCGCTGCCACGTGCTGGGGGTTCACGGTCGGTGGCCATTTTTAGTGTGCATAGAACTCGCTTATCCACATAGGCCCCTGTGTTTTTAACTACTATATTGAGATGCACATTTCTAGGCCTACAGTATTTAATATACAGTAAGCAGCATTGTTGTTAGGCAATAATTGAAGAATTTACATACAGTACTGACATGTACTGTATGTAATGCTTGTACATCATGTCAGTCGACCCTTATGCTGTACACTACTGTAAGTCTCACAGGGCCCATGCACTTCCAAGGAGGGTTATTTACTGTACTGTATCTGTTTCATACAGGAAACTAATTGCAGTCCATAACACTAATATTAAGCCCACTCCATTATCCACTCCTCCCCTGTGTATTAAACACCCCCTACCACCCTGGAAGTCATGTACCAGGGCCCCTTCATTCAGCACAATGCCCCCTTCTACAGTTTAGTGTTCTCCTTCCTGCCCCATCTGTGCAGTAAAGGAATAATTAGCAGAAATTATTTCTCCAGGTCCTACTGTACATACTGAGCGAAAGATAGAACCCCCCCTATCCCCCGCGGAGCATCAAAGCTGCCGCTGATAGCTCCCCCCACCCCTTCCGCTGGTGAGTGGGTAGGGGCCCCAGTGCATTGCTGTGTCCAGGGGCCCACACTGCTGTTAAGATGGCTCTAGTAATTGAGCTAGGGGATTGTGACGCTCCTTCAGCATTGCCCCTGGACTGTACCATACTGTATCTCACTCCATATCCAAGCGCTGCCACGTGCTGGGAGTTCACGGTCGGTGGCCATTTTGTCAGGTTGCTAAGCGATCCAGCTCGGTATAACGTAATGTACATAGACCTTGCTTATCCCGGTGTACTACAGGTATGTGCAGTAGTACTGAATGATTGCTATCACTTGTGGTGAAACACCTATCTTATCAAATACAGTAACTACTGTACAGTATAGTTGTTCGCACAGGTGATGGTAATCATACTGTATATTTAAACTGAAGTCCGTAACAGAGCATTCTGTCCCTCCTGCAGAGGTTCTTGTTGGGAGGCACAGGGAAAAAAGGCAAATACTGTACAGTATTTGCACTTTACTGTTGTGCACTTTATTTGAAAATGTACAGTTGTTTGCTATTTTTAGCATGCTGTGCTTTACATGTTTTCTTATTGTGGTTTTTATATTTTTAGACAAAAGACAAAGAATGCAGACTACCAGATTTTACGGGAGTGCCAAAACCCACCCATCAGTGGCACAGAAACTTGCTGCATTAGTCCCACAAAAGAAGAAGAAAACTGCCAAGGCGGCTCAGAAAGAAAATGTGGTGAAACCACGAAAAAATGCCAAGGCAAAGAATAATACGTTGGAGATGATATGTGGTGTGGCAAATGATGTAATTGTTCCATCTCCTGCAGATCACAGTGTTCAGCCAATGAATCTGGAAATACCGGTGCTAGAGGACGTGACAAACACGCTGCATCAGGAAGCTTCTTTTT